>NC_071525.1:12750000-12923848 GCF_027887155.1 Malaclemys terrapin pileata
AAATCGACCCCTCAGAGTGCTCTCCTGTGGACTCCTGTCAGGGCCGGCTCTAGCTTTTTTGCCACCCCAAGCAATTAATTAATCCTGTAGTGTAGACATACCCTAAGGTGCCACAAGTACTCCTGTTCCTTTTGCGGATACAGACTAACATGGCTGCTACTCTGAAACCATTCAGTAACTGTAACAGTGGACCAAACTGGCTACACAAGGTACGAACATACCCAGTTGTCTTGGTAGTTGTAGTAGAAATAATTCTGAAAATTTCTGGTCATTTTGCATGGGCATTGGCTATGCCGAAATACAAACTTTTAAATAGTCCTGGCAAATCCCATTTGACTACGTGTCCAAGGTGTCTGAGGCCAAAATCAACACTGTAAGCAAGCTGGGACAGGAACATGCTGAATTTGCTGATGTGTAAGAGATCATTTTGCCTTTTTCTCAATGTCTTTGTCAATCCCAGGCTACAAGATATGACTCTGGGCTATGGCCTTCATCAATATAATGCCAAGATGACCTACATGAAGCGCTTCCAAAACCTGTGACTGAAATCATTTTGGAATCATCACTTTCACTTGCATTCCCCATAAGTTACAACACTGATTGACAGATACTTAAGATTGATGTGAATTGTGTCAACCAGGGATTCTTTTGTTCCAACACTGTATCCTGTAATAGCATCCCCTGTACAAGAGAAAGCACATCATCCTTAGTTTATTTGCTTGTGCTAGTGCTGGGTGACCTATCCAGCAAATCGAGATAAAACACTTCATCTGAAGTTTCTTTGGGAGGATGGGAGCTTTGGCACAGCAAGCATGAGATCCCATTTGCATTGTTCTTTGCAAACTTGACTAATATAGGAATGAGCTGAAAATAGCAATGTCCATCATTAAATACGAGCAGCAGCCAATGACGGAATTCCATGTTTTGGTCCAAAAATTGAAATTAAGGGCAGTGATCCATCAGCATGGTAAAATGTCTACCATACAGCTAGATATGGAACGTCCAATTTCCGAAGATGATGCTGAAAGCCTCCTGCTCTAGTTGGGCACCGTTCTGCTGGAGGGTGGTGAAGGAAATTGGTGGCTTCATGTCATTATTAAAAATATGGGGGGAAAATGCTCCCACTCCATGTGGAGATTTGGCACAAGCCAATTGCAATGGTAGCGAGGCAAAGTGCAAGAACGTCAACCGTTTACCTGCTGCTTTGAATACACACACATTCATACACATACAAACACACACATGCATGCCCACACAAACATATAAATAAATAATTTAATGGAGATATCCCATCTCCTAGAACTGGAAGGGACCTCGAAAGGTCATCGAGTCCAGCCCCCTGCTTTCACTAGCAGGACCAAGTACTGATTTTACCCCAGATCCCTAAGTGGCCCCCTCAAGGACTGAACTCACAACCCTGGGTTTAGCAGGCCAATGCTCAAACCACTGAGCTATCCCTCCTCAACCACTGAGCTATCCCTCCCATCTATACACATGCAAACACACGCATATACACACAGCCACAATCACATATATACACATACACTTGCACACATGCACACACATATAGACACACTGTGACAGACCCAGACCAGTGGGGTACAGGAGTCTGGAAGAGGGCAAATATACTGGTCACTGGATGAGTAGTTTTCTGTTCCCTGAGTGACCAGAGCAGGGGCTGCACTAGAGTAATCAGGAACCTGCTAGAACCAGTTAAGACAGGCAGGCCAATTAGGACACCTGGAGTCAATTAAGAAGAAGCTGCTAGAATCAATTAAGGCAGGCTAATAAGGGCACCTGGGTTTTAAAAAGGAGCTCACTTCAGTTTGTGGTGCGAGTGTGAGGAGCTGGGAGCAAGAGGCGCAAGGAGCTGAGAGGGAGAGAGGGAGAGAGGGAGAGGGAGAGGGTGAGGGTGAGGGTGAGGGTGTGGGTGTGCTGTGCTGTGCTGTGCTGTGCTGTGCTGTGCTGCTGGAGGACTGAGGAGCACAAGCGTTATCAGACACCAGGCGGAAGGTCCTGTGGTGAGAATAAGGAAGGTGTTTGGAAGAGGCCATGGGGAAGTAGCCCAGGGAGTTGTAGCTGTCATGCAGCTGTTATGGGAGGCACTATAGACAGCTGCAGTCCACAGGGCCCTGGGCTGGAACCCGGAGTAGAGGGTGGGCCGAGGTTCCCCCAAACCTCCCAATTGACCTGGACTGTGGGTTCTTCTAGAGGGGAAGGTCTCTGGGCTGTTCCCCAACCCACATGGTGAATCTCTGAGGCAAGAAAATCCGCCAATAAGCGCAGGACCCACCAAGATAGAGGAGGAACTTTGTCACAACACTTGCACAAACACAGAGACACACAGAGATACGCATGCACAGACACGAACACACATGGACGCAGACACACACACCTAATTTTTCTGCTAAATTTTCAGCATTCTGGGCCTGGGGTTCCTGATCTCTGCGGCCCTATGCCGAGCGTCATCCCCACAGTGCTCACAGCCTCAGGCTGTTCTTCTCAGCTTGTCGCCAATAAAGCGAGAGGGAAAGACGTGTCTGTCCCCCGGACAACCCTCGCTGGTATCTGGTACTCGGTGCTGGCTATGTATGAGCAGAAGCTGTGGCATGTTTCCTTTAAGGCTGTGGAACCCTGGCTCCAGGGAGCGTCATTCCCTCATGGAGAGCTGAGCTCCCGGTGTCATTCCAATCTCCCTCCAGCCTCTCTGTTGACAGTGTCAGTTCAGCTCAGAGAACTTGGGCTCTGCAAGAAAAGCTTTGCCAAGAAACTCCTAGGGATGGTGGGGGAAGGGGACTCTCTCCCTGCACATGTGAGGGGGCTCCCAGGGACCTGACCCCTGACCTTGCTCCCAGCCCCTTGACTTCACCCACATCTCCACTCCCAGGGCAGCTCGTGTTCACGGGGGTGAGAGCCTGCTCCGGACTGCTCTGTGGGGAGGTGCAGTTGGGGTACTGAGGAGCTGGAGACCTGGTGGAAGGGCAGGAACACATTTTCTTCCTGTCCCTGCACGCACTGAGTTCTGAAGGAGCAAGCCCCCCCATTACCAACAGGAGTCACATTTGTTCCTCGTACGGCAATGAGGGCCACCCCCGACCGGCCCACATCTTTGGCTAGGTGCAGACCAGGGCAAGGCAGGTGGGTCTCAGTGCCCTACCATAAGAACGGCCATACTGAGTCAGCCCAAAGGTCCATCTAGCTCAGTATCCTGTCACAGCAGCCAATGCCAGGTGCCCCAGAGGGAATGAACACAACAGGCAATCATCGAGTAACCTGTGTCGTTCAGTCCCAGCTTCTGGCAGCCAGAGGCTAGGGAGCATGGAGCATAGGATTGCATCCCTGCCCATCCTGGCTAATAGCCACTGATGGACCTATCCTGGCAGGGTCTCCCCATGCAGACCCTGCCAGTTCAGCCGCACCCTGCCTGGCAGGACTCTCTGAGACGGTGTCGCTCTGCTGTCTCGGGGCTGGAGCAGGAACTGGCGGTTCATCCTGTGGGAGAAGCTGATGCTGCCCCACTCTGCTCTGCAGTCGCAGCATGCAGCTGCTATGGGGCTGGGAAACAACTGGCCACAGGGCAGCAGGGGTTTGCCCAGAGAGAGCTCGGGGCAAAACCCCTGCAGGGAGCAGGTAAAAGAAGGAATAAGCAGAGGGAAGGAATAAGCCTTCCTCACCCCCACCCACCCACCCCAGCCTTTTCTGGGCCAGGCACCTCCTCTCAGCCAAACAGAGGCACTATCCCCTGCAGGAGGGAGCCCTGCTGAGTCCCTCCTCATCACAGCTCAGAGAGCCCCATCCTGCCGCTGCTCCCGCAAGCCTGAGGGGTGCATGACTAGCCCAGCTACGCTGACCCCAACCCTATGGAGTAACAGTGACACCCAGTGGTCGGTCAGGATACTGCAGTGTGTGTTTCTCATGGCGCAGCAGTGACACCTGGTGGCCAGTTCGGGTATTCCACGGAGTGCGTTTCCCATGCAAAAACAAGGAGTCCGGTGTCACCTTAAAGACTAACAGATGTATTTGGGCATAAGCTTTCGTGGGTAAAAAATCTCACTTATTCAGATGCATGGAGTGAAATTTACAGATGCAGGCATTATATAATGATACATGAAGAGAAAGAGTGGGGTATCCGGAGCTCATCAAGCAACGGAAGAACAGTGGTGCTTAGCACTCACTGACAACCCCGCCAGTCAGCACCTCCCAGTCCTCCACAGCACCTTCTCACCGCCAGCGGCCCCATTGATCAGCGCCTACCCCTTCCCCACAGCACCTTCTCCACGCCAGGGGCCCTGAGATCAGTGTTACCCCCTCCCGCACAGACTTCTCCCGCCAGCGACCCCGATGATGAGCGCCTCCCCCTTCCCCCCACAGCACCTTCTCCCCACCAGCAGCCCCGACAATCAGCACCTCCTCCTTCCCCGCAGCACCTCCTGCCCTCAAGCGCACCCTCTAATCAGCACCTCCCCTCCCCCGCAGGACCTCCTGTCTGCCTGCCAGCGGCCCGCCGATCAGCACCTCCCCCACCCACACAGCAACACCTGTCCACCAGCGGCCCCACCGTTCAGCAAAACCCCTGCCCCTGCAACACCACCTGCCCTGCCACTGACCTGCCGGGGCAATTCCAGCCCTACCATGACCTGCCAGGGCAATTCCATCCCTGCCAGTGAGCTGCTGGAGCAATTCCAGCCCTGCCAGTGAGCTGCTGGAGCAATTCCAGACCTGCCAGTGACCTGCCAGGGCAATTCCAGCCCTTCCAGTGAGCTGCTGGAGCAATTTCAGCTCTGCCAGTGACCTGCCGGGGCAATTCCAGCCCTTCCAGTGAGCTGCTGGAGCAATTCCAGACCTGCCAGTGACCTGCCGGGGCAATTCCAGACCTGCCGGTGACCTGCTGGAGCAATTCCAGCCCTGACATTGACCTGCCGGAGCTATTCCAGTTCTGCCAGTGACCAGCCAGGGCAATTCTAACCCTACCGGTGACCTTCCGGGGCAATTCCAGACCTGCTGGTGATGTGCCAGGGCAATTCCAGCTCTGCCTTGGGCTTGGGGGAAATGCACTTAGCTACAAAGTTCCAGCAGCGCCCAACTTCCCCCTGCTGGCCCCAGAGACCTGGCCCTGCACACAGGTGGCTGCTGATGTGCTAGAGGCCCTGCTCCATGCTCCCCCGCTGCCATAGCTTGGCCCCAAGGATCAAGCCCAGTGACCCAGCCCAGGGCTCTGCCCCGATGCCCATGATGCCTCGGGGGAGGGGGGGGTAACTGAAATGTACAAAATGGGGGACCCAGCTGTGGGGAGTTCATGTCGCTAATTTAACTGGGTGCGGGGAGCAGACACTCCTCGTGGTCCCTGCCCCTCTGGGCCATGACCAGCTGGGGTGGGGTTGACCCTGTCTGGGAGCAATCTCCCCCCATGCACAGCTGCCAGATGCTTTCAGGAGTGAGGTCCCAGCGAGTGACAGGGGGTGGGCAGAGACTCTGTCCGGATCTACAAACATCTCTCAATAACACCTGGCTGGTGCCTCTTGCCTGCATGCCCAGGCCAGACTGCTTGCCAGATTTGGGGTCAGGAAGATGTTGGGACCATGGGGAGGTATGGGGGGGCAGAGTGCCCACTGGGCTCACACAGACTTGCCCAACCTCATCAATTCCCTGCCAGACCCTCCTGCCTCCAACCCCCCTGCTCTTGCCCTGGAGACAACTGGCTTCGTATGGAGTAGTTCCAGAGCATCGCCCGATGACTCCGTGACAGAGGTGTAACCACGACGCCCAACACATCACCACCTCCGTCGATACCAAGCGGGCTGCTGTATCCACGGCATCTAGTGAGGTCTGGAGCGGCATTCTTGCCACTAACCATCCCCTGTGTATGATGGCTTGAAACTGTTCCCGTTGTGCTTCTGGCAGATAGTCAGTAAATGAATTAAATTTGGCATCGTTCATGTGGTCATACTTCACAATTAAGGCCTGGTAATTCGCAATCCTGAATGTTAAAGTCACCAAGGAGTACGCCTTCCTCCAAATAAATAAAGTCTCTTCCAGTCTCTGTCATAAGGGGTGGCTTTAGAATGATGCTCTCAGCCACAGGAATCAGGGCCGGCTCTAACTTTTTTGCTGCCCCAAGCAGCAAAAAAAAGCGCCGCCCCCCGAAACCACCGCCGAGCGCCGCGCCGCGCCACCCCCACCCCAGCGCCACCCCCACGCCGAGCATCGCGCCGCCAGAGCCCGCCCCCACCGCCAAGCGCCGCCGGAACACACACCCCCCCAGCGCCGTGCCCCGCGCCGTGCCGCCAGAGCCCACCACCCCCCCACCGAGCGCCGCCGGAACCCCCCCCACAGCGCCGCGCCCGCGCTGCCCCCCCGCTGAGCGCCGCCGGAGCCCGCCCCCCCGCCAAGTGCCGCACCGCTGGAGCGCCCCCCCCCACAGAATGCCGCGCCGCGCTCCCCCCGCTGCCCCTTATCAGGTGCCGCCCCAAGCATGTGCTTGGGTGCCTGGTGCCTGGTGCCTGGAGCCGGCCCTGACAGGAATTCACAGCATTCACCATTATGGAGTTAGGTGGAGGGTGCGAAGAGGAACTCCACATCCTGGGAGGGCATATAGTACTTTTTAATTGACCCATTTTCACATTGGCATGATGGAGGCTGGTGTTTGCCAAATGCCCCAGTAGGATTCACAATCAACTCATTAACTGGAAGGTGATTCTTGAGGAGGAGGACGTGTGCAATATATCTAGCAACTTGCGGTGGGGATCTTTTACCGCCTTGAAGGGAATTTGCAGTGTGTCTGCCATCCTTTTAGTGAGATCCTGAAATGGTTTAAAATTGTCCACCATCGATGGTGGAGGGGACATCACCACTGCGTCCTGGGAGGAGGAGGAGATATTGGTTGGTGGCGTAACCTCCTCTTCTAGTCTGGCTGCCTGCTCCTCAAAAGTTTCCTCTTGAGGTTCTGGGGCTCTGGTCACAGAGGCTGGAGGAGACCATCTTATTGATTCTCGATAGGAGACACTAGATGCCCGAGAAGCATGGTGCCTGTAGGCTGCCCATGGATCCCAGTGTGGCCACTGGGGCAGGGGAAAGCACATGGTTGGCAGTACCCACAGGTGGTCATACCAAGAGGGCTTAGGCTCATCCTGGTCACTGACTCACTGGATAGCGGTGGAACCAACAAGACTGGAGGTGAACACCCCAGTACTGGTGGTGATTCCAAGGGTTGAGATGTGCTTGGTACCAGGGCCCCGGTGTGACGGGTTCGATCACAGAAACCCTCTTGAGACTGTCATCTGATTGCTGAGACTACCTCTGAGCCCGTTTTCTCTGCCAGTTTGGGCCTCCAGAACCCTGCCTTGTCGAGCCAGACACACCAGTCTGCTCCAACACATACCTCTCTATCAGTGTTATAGAGGGCAGACAATTTATGAGTTTACCCTGTATAAGCTTTATACAGAGTAAAACAGATTTATTTGGGGTTTGGATCCCATTGAGGGCTGGGTGTCTTGGTGCTAGAGACAGGAGCACTTGCTAAGACGTTTTCAGTGAAGTCTGCCTCTTTGGGGCACATGGTTCAGACCTGGCTCTGTGTTGGAGCAGACTGGTGTGTCTGGCTCGACAAGGTTCAGGAGGCCCAAACTGGCAGAGAAAACGGGCTACGTTTTATAATTAATAAAATCACTTCTGCTTATTAATTAACCCAGAGTAATGTGAAAGTGAAATGAATTATATTAAAGAAATAGAATGAATGAATTAAAGAATGCTGTATGTACCTTTAAGTAGAAATGAGAAATGCTGCAAGCCAGGGGGGCAGGAAAGCAGACATTAACTGCTTAATGAATTGCCCCACTTAAGGGCAATTGGTGAAGCATTAGCCTTAGATCGATAAGAGTTAATAAGGAAGCAGGATATGCATATTGTGCCCTATGCAAATTTTACAATTTTGCTCTCTCTGTCCCTTTGTTTAGTTCGCACCCTTTTATCTGTATAAATAAGACTGTTTGAATCTTGCATGGGGGCTCACAGTATCTGAATGTATTAGCAGAGCGCTGTGCTAATAAAACAGAGTGGTCTGACAAACTATGAGTCCTGAGTCTAACTTTGACAATTTGGAGGTTCCACCGAGATGGCAACCGTCTTCACTGGGGCTGTGTGATTCCTGACCGTTTTTGTAGGACGACCGTGGTAGCCGGCACCTGGGCATTTGGCCCGAGCGGTCCTCCTCCTGAACGGAAGGGTGCACAACCACAGTGAGGTCTACGCCATCGAACCTGTTGGTTCCCACTCTGTTCTGGTAGGGATCCCGGGATCTGACATCAGGAATCTGGTCAGGTAATTATTTCTGTGTTTTGTCCGGACTGAGGACTGTCCTGTCTGTGTCTATCCGTCCTCCTGTGGAGTGTTTGAGTCTGGGTGCCATCTCCGTCCGGGTATCGGCCGACCAAGGGGTTCCTGTCCCCGCGGTCTGAGTGAGTGAAATCTGCACAATCGCAGCCGCACTGCACCTTGGGTAAAACTCTTGGTGTGAAAGCAAGGGCGATTGAGTCAGTAGCCTGTGGGCTCCTTTTGTGTGTTGCACCGGGCATCGCCCTGACGAACCCGAATTTCCTTCTTGTGTGATTGGTGTGTGTAAAGTCCTCCTGTATTGGTAACCAGACGTCTAAGTCGGGACAGTTCCCTAAAGGAACGCTGGCTCAGTTTTAGGAAGGGTCCGGACTCCTGTAAATTTCTGGAAAAATGGTCTAGGCTAACTCAGGGAGATCCCAAAACTCAGTGGCCACTGTTAAAACCCCGGAACAAGGACCGAGTGGACATCTTAAAAAACAAACTCGGCCAGCCTAAAACTAAATTGGCTAAAGGAGAGGTTAATTGTTTCATGCAGTGGTGGGAAGAGGCAAATCGTAGGTGGACAAAATCAAAACTCGCCTCTCTCAAATATTCAAATAATAAGTTAAAAGCTTTATTAAAAGCCTCCTCTCCCACCACCAGACTGAGCGCTCCCCTTCACCCTGTTCTCTGACAAAAAAAACAACCCTGGATCGATCCCAACTCCCTTCATACTCCCCTCTCATTGTAAAAAGGATAAAATGCCCCTTGTTGTGTTCCCCTTAGTTGTCTGCCTCAGAAACTGATTATTTAGTGTTCCATTACCAATTCAGCAAGGAGGGTGGGCTCCTCAACTAGCCCCCACCCTTCCTGGGCCCTTTCCTTAAGCATTTCTTTCAAAATTGTGAAATGACCACAATATCACTCACAAAAATGGTTCATTGGAAAAAGCGGGATTGGGCCCAGACAAGCAGGCAAGCAACAGATAAAGAAACTAAAAAAAAAACCAGGTTGGAAGCCCTAAGGGCATAGTGTCAGGAGTAAGTGCAAGTATGAACCCCTGGAACAATACTTAAAATGGTGAAATCTGAGTGGATAAAGGTGTCATTTTGGGAAATAAACAAGTGATTTAAGGAAAGAGTGAAAAGTTAACTCTACAGAGGCTGGAGAGAATTAAACAGTTCAACTTTGTGAAAATGTTAAAAAGGATCTTGTTAAAAGAATTCTTGGTTTCTTTGCAGCCATTCTAAAGGAAAAATGGGCCCTTTTCCAGAGGAATGTCTGTAAATAATCCAGGTAAAGAGACTATCTAATTAAAATCATTTGACTATGAACAATTGAGTCAAATTTGCTAAAAGAACATAGGGGGGGTTCAATTGGAACTTAACTGCCCCAAATGTATAAAGGGAATGTAATCTATGTACAGCTATGTAAAAACAAAGCCGTGTAAGAGGGATGTTAAGGGAGAGAAAATGTGAATGTATCTGTCTGTCTGTAGGAATATGTGAGGTTTGTAAAACTCCTGTTTTGTAAGTTTAAGATAAATTGGTTTTGTTTTGTTTATAATGCCACTAAAAATCCATTTGACTCTTTAATTCAAAGTTGCAAAACTGACAGACCTTTTTGCCAGACACAGGTAACCAGTGTTGGTTGACTTTGAGATTTGGTATTTAACCCTTACGGGGTAACTTGATTCTTTACAAAATTTAAATGTTTTCAAATAAAGACCAAGTCATGACTGCAGCAGGGCAGTCAAAATCAGAAAAATAGGGAGAGATTCTGGATTCTGTTTGTTTGTTTTTGTAACAAAATAGTAAATGAAAGCTGTAGGAAAAGAATAAAGACAGTGCCCCTCTGAAGCAACAGCAGGGGTGAGGTGCACAAAACAAAAGAAACAGTTACACCTTATGTAAAAATTAATGTGGCGAATGTTTTAAAAGTTAAAGTATAGAAGGAATGTGCAGACGTGTGCAGTGTATATTATAGAGGGAGTAAAAGAAATGCAAACGAAACATGCTACTTAATTAAAATCCTATTAGGGCTCTAAAGGAGCCACAATAGACTGTGTTTTCTTTTTCAGATCTGTGTGTGTTTTGGAAGCAAGAGTTAAAAGTAATCAAAACTCTGGTAAGAGTTAATTGTGTTCCTTTTAAGACAGAGTCTCTGAGCTCTGCTAATGGTTTTGAATCCAAAAGCCAAGCCAGTGTTGATGCAAATTATCTAACTGATAAAGGAAGTGAGAGAACTGCCAGCACAAAGAAGTTGCAGATAAAGAACATACCTGGTCAGCAAACAAATTATCTAAATAAAAGGCACGTATAACAAGATACCTTTAATTAAAATAAATTTAATGTTAATAAGTACCTCTGTAACAATGTGTGTATGATTTTGGGGAAAAAAATCCTTTATGGTAATGATGCTTTTCAGCTGTTACCTGTGAACAAACTTAAAGCTTAACACAGCAGGAAAGACATTGTAACCTTGGTCTGCTGTAAAGGGAAAACTGAGGTACACCACCTCATGGATTTAATGACTGAACAGTGGGATAATTTCCCCATAACTCTTAAAAGATAGAAGCCATTAAAACCTGGCCTGCCTATAGAACAAAAACACAGGAAAATATGGAGGTAATTTCTCTTGTTTTGCCTGCAATCAGCAAGGGTATTTGTAAAAGAAAGGAATATTTTAAGCAATAATGAATGCCACCCCAAAAGGGGTAGAAAAATGTTATTTTTGTCTTTCAGAAAAAGCTAATATCAGCTACAGGACAACCTAATAAGAAACAAATAAAAGTGGGTATGCTTATCCATGCCTGTTGCTCCAAAGCCCTGTAGTAAAGACATCTCACTAGGATCCTGTATGTGGAATAAAATGAATAATGAGACCAAAGTACTGTATAATGGGCTATGTGTATGTGTTAATTCTTGGGGGGGAAAGTGTTTTAAAAAAATGGAAGTGTTAGCAACCTTCCAATAGACAAATGTAAATGTAATGTAAGTACTGTGTTTACAAAAAGGTAAAAAGGTAACATAGTTCCTAAAACAAACAAAAAGGCAATGTGGGAAACCAAACCATTCATATTATACATGCAAATGGCAACATGTTAAGAATTGCCACTGCAGAAAGACATAACAGCTTACCATTGGTATAATATATTTTCTGAATGGTCTCCCACAACTACTGGCATACTAATGTTACTAACCCTAATTGGTTTTTATTTTAAATTGTATGTGTTTAATTATAACGTTTGAAATGTGCTGTTGGATAAAACAAATGTATGCAAAGCTAGAGCCACAGGCCCAAATCGCCTCCCTGTATTTTCTATTACGTGGACTAAATAAGAAGTGACACTGGCGATTAATAATCTTAGTGTCAAAAGGGGGATATGTAGGAGCAGGATTTTATAATGTCCCATAAGAATTAATGTATGATTTGATTTCATCCCTGTCAGCCACCCTTTTTGAATAGCAGAAAGGAATGACAGACCAGAACAATCCTTATGACTGATTATGGTCACCCTTTTGTTTTAGAATAAGTTATAATGTCTACTATGGTTTCCTATATGTATTACAAAGTAGGCCTCTAGTTAAATATACATTTCTTTGTTTTAAGGTTTAGTAAGTAAGAAACAGGATTCTCTATTGTGTCTATGTTAAGTAGATTAGAGGAACATTGAAGGCCTGGGTCTCAATGTAAATTGTCTTGGTTATTGATTGTAAAACTTAGCAAGGTTTAATTTGCAATGCCTTTTTGCTCCATATAAAATACTACTGTTTGTATTCTCAATCTGTGTGAATAAGGAATGTATGCATCAGGAAAAGATAAGGTGTGAAGGCCATTGTTATAGCCAGAGTCAAGGAAGAAGAAGTAAAGAGACTTAAAGGACATCAAAGAATCATCAGATACTGCTTACTATCCAGATGGCTGTTAAACTGTCTGGCATCACAGCGTGCATACATGCTTCGCAGTGTAAGAAGGCACCCCCCCAGCAAACCAATCACCTCAGGACCACGCAGAGTCAATTTTGACTCCAGAAGAAGACGTAGAGGAACAGCCTGCAATACCTTACCATCTACGCTCTCGTAAGGGTTGCCAGAAGCAGACGAGGACCTAAAGCAAGGCCCAAAAAGAAGCAGTAGTGAGCCTAGCGCCTGCTGCTCAGTGGATGTAAAACCGTGACTGTGGTTCCCTCAGTTGAGGTTGTCAGAACCAGAAGGGCCTTGCCTCCAACATGAGCCTCTGGTGGCGCCTGTTCCTTGGCTGCTGGTGTCTTAAGGTCTGGGGAGTCCACAATGACAATTCTTTTATCCAGCAGCAAGTGTGGATAGCTCAGACCCTTAATATTTCTAATTGCTGGATCTGCAGCCACATCCCAGCCCACTCTCAAGCTGGTGTTCCTGTCCTGGCAATCCCACTCAATTCCCCAGACCTCACTGGAGGACCTTGTCCGTTTAACAAAACATGGAACAATAATGACACTTGGGAAGCAGTGGGAATAAATGTATCTAAATGGATAAGTGTGGTGGAGGGGAAAGGTCATTGGTGTTGGGTGTGTAATGCACAGGGCTGGATCTGGGAAAAAGCCGTTGCCTTCAGCATATTGTGGCCAATAGTGTATGGGATTATTCAAACAAAACTAAAAAGTGGCGGGCTGGGTATGGGGATATGAATTTTTTTCTTGACCTGAGGATCAAACAGAAAAAAATCAATTTCATGTTCCCCCCACAGTAACCTTAGTGAAAACAATACAATCTTTCAACACCATACAAAAGGGCTCCTGAGGTTACAAGCAGTAGTTGAAATAATGGCAAATGAAACCGGAGAGAGTTTAAGAGCCCTGGCCAAAGAAACAGGGGTGATCCGACAGATGGCCCTCCAAAACCGTCAGGCATTGGACATTGTGCTGGCGGCCAAAGGAGGGACCTGTGCTCTCACTGGAAAAGAATGTTGTGTGTTCATACCTGACGAACCCAAGGAAGAAATAGATCGTGCTAGTCACTTAGAACAAATCGCATATCTTCCCCATGAAGAGCTGAGTTCTTTATGGAAGTGGCTAGGTAACCTGTTAAATTTCTCTGGTATAGGAAACTGGTTGTTTCAGGGAGCCCTGACTATCCTGTTTGAAATCCTAATGATTTTTGTATGCTTTCAGCTAATCTCCTGTTGTATCCAGGATTGTGTAAGGTATGCCACCCAAGTGACTGCCCCAAAACAGAGTGCTAATATGATTTCGAAATATCACTGATGAACGAAGAGATAAAGAACGATTAATATGTGGAACCCAGTAATTGTTGATCTTTGCGTAAGCTTGACCAAAAGGAGGGATTGTGAAAGTGAAATGAATTATATTAAAGAAATAGAATGAATGAATTAAAGAATGCTGTATGTACCTTTAAGTAGAAATGAGAAATGCTGCAAGCCAGGGGGGCAGGAAAGCAGACATTAACTGCTTAATGAATTGCCCCACTTAAGGGCAATTGGTGAAGCATTAGCCTTAGATCGATAAGAGTTAATAAGGAAGCAGGATATGCATATTGTGCCCTATGCAAATTTTACAATTTTGCTCTCTCTGTCCCTTTGTTTAGTTCGCACCCTTTTATCTGTATAAATAAGACTGTTTGAATCTTGCATGGGGGCTCACAGTATCTGAATGTATTAGCAGAGCGCTGTGCTAATAAAACAGAGTGGTCTGACAAACTATGAGTCCTGAGTCTAACTTTGACAGTAAGTAATTAATACCTGAGGGAGCAATCACTGAGGTTACTTAGAATCAAACACATTGAGATACAAGTACATAGCCAATATTCATAACTTTAAATACAAAAATTATACACACATACAGACAACATAATCATAACCAGCAACCTACAACTTTTCCATAGACACCCAACTTGACCGCCTCTGTACAAGACCTGGTACAACCATAGGCCCCGGTTGCAAAAATGATTTATACGGTCACAGTTCATGTCAATAATATCACACCGTCCTCCTGAACTTACTGCCAGAGTCTTGGACACTGTCCAGGGTGGAGGCAGTACATGTAAAATCCCTCTTTGTCTCTGGTCACAAACCGTCCCAATGCCTTTAAACCCTATCATGTCAGGTGTTCTAGCAAGGTTTGGAGTTCCTGGTCCCCGGCCTGAAAACATGTTGGGGTGTAGTATTGCTAACAGAATGCAGATAGCAATATCTATTAAAGTGTAGGTGTCTTGGCATTTAGCCACCAATGCCATGAGGTGGTGTGCCTCAGTTTTCCCTTCCACACCACAACCGCGTAGGCCTGTTATGCTTTTGCTGCTGTGCCAAACTTCCAGCCTGTTTACAGCTATAAGCTGAGAAGCAACATGCTTGTGGGACTGTTTTGCATGTGCAAAAGTTTTCCCCACAAATCAGGTATGTCACACATCTTTAAAGGGTTTACCGTTAGTATTGACTCCTTTGTCTTGACCCCCAGATGAAGTAGCAAAAGACACAGGCTCAACAGCCAACTTATGACAGACTGATTCCACTCACACAGCCTGGCTTGCCCAGTGTTTAGTGCATTTCCCATTCCCTTCGTGTACCATAGAATCATAGAATATCAGGGTTGGAAGAGCCCTCAGGAGGTCATCTAGTCCAACCCCCTGCTCAAAGCAGGACCAATTCCCAACTAAATCATCCCAGCCAGGGCTTTGTCAAGCCAGGCCTTAAAAACCTCTAAGGAAGGAGATTCCACCACCTCCCTAAGTAACCCTTTCCAGTGCTTCACAACCCTCCTAGTGAAAAAGTTTTTCCTAATATCCAACATAAACCTCCCCCACTGCAACTTGAGACCAATTACTCCTTGTTCCATCATCTACTACCACTGAGAACAGTCTAGATCCAGCCTCTTTGGAACCCCCTTTCAAGTAGTTGAAAGCAGCTATCAAATCCCCCCTCATTCTTCTCTTCTGCAGACTAAACAATCCCAGTTCCCTCAGCCTTTCCTCATAAGTCATGTGCTGCAGACAAATAATTTTTGTTGCCCTCTGCTGGACTCTTTCCAATTTTTCCACATCCTTCTTGTAGTGTGGGGCCCAAAACTAGACACAGTGCTCCAGTTGAGGCCTCACTAATGCCGAATAGAGGGGAATGATCACATCCCTTGATCTGCTGGCAATGCTCCAACTTATACAGCCCAAAATGCCGTTAACTTCTTGGCAACAAGGGCACACTGTTGACTCATATCCAGCTTCTCGTCCACTGTAACCCCTAGGTCCTTTTCTGCAGAACTCCTGCCTAGCAATTCGGTCCCTAGTCTGTAGCAGTGAATGGGATTCTTCCGTCCGAAGTGCAGGACTCTGCACTTGTCCTTGTTGAACCTCATCAGATTTCTTTCGGCCCAATCCTGTAATTTGTCTAGATCCCTCTGTATGCTATCTCTACCCTCCAGCGTATCTACCACTCCTCCCAGTTTAGTGTCATCTGCAAACTTGCTGAGAGTGCAGTCCACGCCATCCTCCAGATCATTAATGAAGATATTGAACAAAACTGGCCCCAAGACCGACCCTTGGGGCACTCCACTTGATACCCATTGCCAACTAGACATGGAGCCATTGATCACTACTCGTTGAGCCTGACGATCTAGCCAGCTTTCTATCCACCTTATAGTCCATTTATCCAGCCCATACTTCTTTAACTTGCCGGCAAGAATACTATGGGAGACCATATCAAAAGCTTTGCTAAAGTCAAGGAATAACACATCCACTGCTTTCCCATCATCTACAGAGCCAGTTATCTTGTCATAGAAGGCAATTAGGTTAATCAGGCATGACTTGCCCTTGGTGAATCCATGCTGACTGTTCCTGATCACTTTCCTCTCCTCTAAGTGCTTCAGAATTGATTCCTTGAGGACCTGCTCCGTGATTTTTCCAGGGACTGAGGTGAGGCTGACTGGCCTGTAGTTCCCTGGATCCTCCTTCTTCCCTTTTTTAAAGATGGGCACTACATTAGCCTTTTTCCAGTCATCCGGGACCTCCCCAAATCACCATGAGTTTTCAAAGATAATGGCCAATGGCTCTGCAATCACATCCGCCAACTCCTTTAGCACCCTTGGATGCAGCGCATCAGGCACCATGGACTTGTGCTAATTCAGCTTTTCTAAATAGTCCCAAACCACTTCTTTCTCCACAGAGGGCTGGTCACCTCCTCCCCATGCTGTGCTGCCCAGTGCAGTAGTCTGGGAGATGACCTTGTTGGTGAAGAAAGGGGCAAAAAAAGCATTGAGTACATTAGCTTTTTCCACATCCTCTGTCACTAGGTTGCCATGGTAGGTGCTCAGATACAGATTCTTCTGCGTCTCTGGAGAAGGCTCTTAATTCAGGCATGTGTTTGAGGCTTTGGCAAGGAAAGTGTGCACTGCAGCCATTCCTGCCCTCAACCCCTCCCTCTGGAATTTCTGTGGGTGGACCCCACCCACTTGTGAAGCTTCCCAAATGCCAAGTTTTTCTTCCCCCAGCCTTGAAGAGACTGTGTTATCTTTTACAAGGGTAGCAGGAATAACATTCTTTTCTGTACAAGACCTGGTGCAACCATAGGACCCTGGTTGCAACAATATACTCACAGTTCATGTCAATTATGTCATACCCGGTATCAAGGAGTGGGAACTCTGGAGTCTCAGCCACCATGAGATCTCTGGAAAAACGAAACTCCTGCAGTACCACGGTGATCAGTACCGTCAGAGCTTGTCGGTGCTGACTCGCTGGCCCTGAGGAAATCAGCAGAGATCTTGCCCAAGATGGTCAGTCCGAGAAGGGTTGCTTGGAAGTAGTTGTTACCGAGGATTACCATACTGGTACCAGGGTCTGCGCTCTTGCCTTTGACAGGTGATGCTGCCACTTCAGATCCTGCACCCTTCTGGTCCTTAGGCTTATAGGCGGTCTGCACTGGAGGACCCAGGTGTCCTATTGGAATGGTGCTTCGGACCCATCGGTGATCAATCCAGCCAGGGATCTCCTCTGGCTGGTCCAGGGCTCAGTTTGAGAGCTGCAAGCCTTGTGAGACAAGTCCAGATTTCCTCCTTAGAAGTAGAAGGCTCCAGGAATGGTCTGTGCCGCAGAGGGGATTTGGGACCAGGTTTGGACACTAGCTTAAGAGCATAAGGAAGAGTTTCAACTTTAACTTATGTTTTTTATTTCTTTTCAGGAGCTAGCCTTCAGCTGCTGGCAGAAAGTACACCTCTGTGGAAGGGAGCTTCTCTGAGGCACCAGATGCAGTGGCATGTCCATCCATAACCGGTATTTTCTTCCTGAAGGACAGGTACTGTTTAAACCCAGATGAGCCAGGTATGCCCCCTACTGGTGATCCCCAGAGGGGAGATAAAAGGGGGGAAAACAGGGGTAAGAAAAGTTTGGTTTGTTTTTTAATAGGGGAAAAACTAATAGAACCCAGGGCCGCCCAGAGGATTCAGGGGGTCTGGGGTCTTCGGATGCGGGTCCCGGAGCGGAAGGACCCCCCCGCCGCCAAATTGCCGCCAAAGACCCGGAGCGGAAGAAGCTCCAGGGGCCCGGGCCCCACGACAGTTTTCCAGGGCCCCCGGAGCGAGTGAAGGACTCAAATTGCCCCACTTGCCCCCCCCCCAGGTGGTCCTGATAGAACTAAGATAAGACTAAGAAGATCTAACAAACTCTAATAGTAGCTCTAAAAACCGAACTCTAAAACTCTGAGGTAAGAGAAAGTGGACTGCTCTCCACCCTGTCTCAGACCAGAGTGTGGTTCACCTGCTCAGCACAAGTTAGCCTCAAGGCAGAGCATGCGGGAGGGAGAGCGCATGTGCAGGCCGAATGGACACGGCTACCAAAGATCTCCGATCAGAGACACAGGGACATAGACATGCCTACAGTGGAGCATCCATAGGGACACATCTGAAAGAAGAAACCTGGGTTCTATCCTGGCTGATGGAGGAGAGTGGTTCTCATGGATTAGAGCCAGGAGGCGAGCGTCTGGGAACAGTCTAGACTCCTAGGATCTATCCTGGCTCTGGGAGGGGAGTGTGGTTTGGGAGGGGGCTGGGGTTTGGAGCCTGGACTCCTGGTTTCTGTTGTCCGTTCCTTTCAGGATGGATCCCTGGCTCACAGCCTGTCTCCGTGGAGTCACCATGCCCCACATGCCAGAGGCAGTTGCTCGCGACACGCAGCAATAGCTGCTGACCCTAATTCAGTGAGTAGCGCTTGGTGAGTGGAGTCCAGTGCCAGGAACCTCAAGTCCCCGATGGAGCCCAGGAACCCTTCACTGGATCCACGCGCGGAACCAAGCCAGGGATGGCGTCCCCACAGCCACCTGAGTATGAATCAGGCTCAGTGCCCTCCAGGGGGAAAGGCCCCATCTCCTGTCCCTCCAACTTTGCGGCCCCCTAACCCAGCACAGTGGCCTGGAGCAAATGGTTCCTAGGGTAAACAGACTGCACTCCCCACACCTCCCCGTCTCCATCAGCCCCTCAATCCTCGACATCCCAGCCTTTGACCTTAGAACACCAGTTTTGATGCCTTGGTCAAGGTCCCGAGAGACCATGTGACGAAGTTTGGGATTTTTGTAGTGTTTTCCATTAATAGCGTGTGCACTCCTCAGTTTCCCTGTGTGCTGTATGTTTAACAAGGTGGTGGGAGAGGGTTTGTTGTTGCAGAGGATCAGGTGTGACCTTGCCTGGCAGCTGGGACCCCCAAACAATAGCCTGGAGAAGGGGAACCCTAACAACTGGTGACCTGGAGACTAAGAGGCCCACCCCAGCTTGGCCAGTGAGAGCACAAAGGGCTGAAGAGAGAGGACCCTGGTGACCTGATCAACCAGTTCCAGCCAGAGGGGAACAAAGTACTGAAGAGAGAGGGCCCCAGCGGTCTCTTTACCTGGGATGGAAGACAAAGGACAGGGGAGGAGCTGTTGGGGCCGGTGATATCAGATGCCCAGCTGAAAAGCTCAGGTTCTCTGGACTGGAGAGAGTGAGCAGGCAGAGCCCACCTGGGTGCATAGGCATGCGCACGGGGTGTGCTGTGTGTGCCCCGGCACACCCTAATGTCCTGAGCTCCGGCTGGGAAGGCTGCTCCTTCCCCCTCCCCTCCTCAGCTGTTTGCCAGGCAGACTCAAATCAACTGCTTTCTGCCTCCCTGCAGGGGCCGAGTGAGTCTCACACACACACACAAAAAGCCTTAGGTTAGGTGTGGGTGGGAGTGCGGGGCTACCAGTAGCAGCACAGCCAGCCCCTGCTTACCTAGGGCTGCCCCGCACTTCTTGGGCTGGTGGCCATGGTGTCCACGTGTATGGCTGCTCCCTGCTAGCCAGGCTCCATTCCGGCCACAGCAGGCAGCAGGTGACCCAAGGGAGCCCAGCGAGGCTAGGGCTGGGTGCAGTGGGAGAAGCTCCAGATACCGGCAGGGGCCATGCGGGGGTGGGGGAAGAGAAGCCCCAGACAGGGCTGGAGCCACGTGGGAGGAGGGAGTGGGGGTGGAGGAGAAGCCTGGACCCCGGCAGGAGCTGCACTGGGGGGGCGGGTGGTGAGAAGCCCAGACCCGAGCAGGAGCTGCACTTGGTGGGGGAGAAGCCCGGACACTGGCAGGAGCTGCACTGGAAGGGGGGGGGGCAGAGTAGCCACACTGGGGCAGGAAGGAGAAGCCCTGGACCCTGGCAGATGTGGGGTTGAAGTCCCCGTCTAGGGAGCCCCAGCCACCCTAGTGGCAAAAGTTGCAGGGCTGAAGCCCTGACCCCACTCTGTGTGGAGCTGGCCTGAGCCCCTCTGTCTCCCATCCCACCTGTGGAGCTGGGGCTGCATGCTTCTGCGGGGCAGTGTTTGGCTCCGCGGGGAGGCTAGGACCCTCATCTCATGGTAAGGGGTCCAGGGCCAGGGGGGTTGGATAAGGGGTGGGGGCAGTCAGGGGACAGGGAGCAGGGTGGGTTGGATAGGGGGTGAGATCCCGGGGGGGTGGTTAGGGGCAGGGGGTCTCTGGAGGGGGCAGTCAGGGAGCAGGGGGGGTTGGATGGGGCATGGGAGTCCCACGGTCTGGCAGGGGGTGAATAGGGGTCAGGGCAGTCAGGGGACAGGGAGCAAGGAAGGTCCTGGGGGGGCAATTGGGGGGGGGGTCTTTGGAGGCGGTGGTCAGGGGACAAGGAGCTGGGGGGTTGTAGGGGTCAGGAGTTCTGGGGGGGGCCTGTCGGGGGTGGGGAGCGGTTGGATAGGCATGGCAGTCCTGGGGGTCTGTCTAGGGGCAGGGATGTGGATAAGGGTCGGGGCAGTCAGGGGACAGGTAGGGGGGAGGGTCCTAAGGGGGCAGTCAGGGGACAAGGAGCAGGGAGGCTTAGATAGGGGGAGGGGTTCTGGGGGGCAGTTAAGGGCAGGGGTCCCAGGAGGTGGTAGTCGGGGGACAAGGAGCAGGGGGGGTTGGGGGTTCTGAGGGGGACAGTCAGGGTTCGGGAAGTAGGAGGGAGTGGATGGGGGCAGGATGAGGGTGGGGCTAGGGCAGGGTGGGGCTCCTTGGGTGCACACCCTAATGAAATGGGCTGCGCACACCTATGCCTGGATGCAAGGGAGACTTAGATGTAACTGTGCTGAGGGAGGCCAGGCCTGAGGGTCCTGAGAGTTTCCTGTGCTGTGTTCAGACGCTCAGTAAACACTCCTGTTTTACACTGGCTGAGAGTCGCTCCGGTCTAGAGAACAGGGTGGCATTATTCCCTCTGGGAGTGGAGGCTCCGGGGGTCCAGAGCAAGTGGACTCCCTGAGGGGGCCCACGGTGAAAAACAGGCGTGCTAAGGCTCAGAGAGGCGGAGGGGCTTAACCTCTGAGAGAGTGGACCCCGAGAAGGGCTGTCACGCTGAATGGGTTTCCCCCAGTGACCATATGGGGCCAAGAGTGGGCATGATCTGTGGGTCCATGACAGACCACTCCCCACATCAGCTGCAACCTCCCTGCCCCCATGGCCTACACTCCCCACACCACCCCGCTCCCATGCTGCCAGGCTCCCTTCCAGCCCCCCTTCCTGCACTCCCCCCCCATGCCACCCCTTCCCCCCCGTCAGCCTGAACTCCCCATGTTGTCCCCTCCACTACTGCCAGGCTCCCTCCCTGCCTCCCAGCCTGCACTCCCCACACCACCCCCTCCCCTGCTGCCAGGATCCCTCTCCCCATCCCAGCCTGCGCTCCCCATGCCTCCCACTTTGCAAGCTGTTAGAGATCCCCCTCTACCTAACCCCATATTTCCCATCACCCCCCACATCTATCACTCACATAGCCCCCTATCCGCTCCCTGACCCCACTGTGACAGTGCACCCCATATTCATCATAGTGCTGCTTATGATGTGATTATTGCATAATTATGATGCATTTTGTACAAAATGGGTCATGTGAGGTGTCATTGCAAAAGTTATGATTTGCCAAATATGATTATCCTATTTGTGGGCATGCATCATTTTTGTATCTGAAGTTTTGAATATTGACTATGAACCCGTATTTCAAATGTGCTTACTGTGGATAACCCCCACAGCTAGCCTTTCAGGTACAACAATGAAGAAGCTAGACAGTGCTAATGATTCATCAACAAAGACAATGGACCATGGAAGAACTTAGCCTTCCTGTGTGAACGTTTCAACCAGCCTATGAGTAATGGATGCTATGACTCAGCAAGGCATGTAAGGGCATGTGACCAGGCCACATGATATTGAATGCCATTTTGGTACCTGTATTTGTCTACAAACTGGAGTGGACTGAGTTTGGAAAAAAGGGTTCCCACTATATGTTAAAGTTATACAAGGCAGGGAGTGACATCAGCTCGTGGCCTCACTCCCCACACAAGGACACTCCTGGAAACACCTGGGAACAAAGACTGAATTGGGGGAAGTGCTGGTCCCAGGCTAAAGGGATTTTTAGCCAGTGTATGGAAACTCAATTGACTGCTTGTATCATCAGTAAGGTTGAGAAATTGCCACTTCAAATATTATCCCTCTAGTATTTTAGACTTGGTAATCTGATTTGATCTGTTTGCTATCACTTAAAATCTATCTTTCTGTATTTAATAAACGTGTTTTATGTTCTTATCTTTACCAGCATGTTTTCAATGAAGTGGCTGGGAAAATCTCATCTCTGTAAACAAAGGCTGGTTCATATCTTTCCCACATCAAGGGGAAAGCAAACTATATTAATGAGCTTGCATTGTACAGTGCAAGATGGTATAATACTGGGTTTATTCTCCAGTGAGGGTGAAAGGCTGGGGATCTGAGAAATTGGCTGTTGTTTTCTGTCTGTCCTTGAGTGGCTTAGGTAAAGCACTCAGGTAGCTCAGCTGGATGTGTGATACCACCTGCTGTCAAGTTGGGTGATAACAGGGACTGGAGAGGCTGGCTGAATCTCTACAAAGCAGTGTGAGAGAGGCCTGCCCAGCTGGTGGGTTGGGGGCACAGCGGTTCCCACAGCTCCCAGGCTGCACCCTGGGGGTTGACAACCCATCACACCCATACCCCCCCACACCTTTATCCCCACCCCCCCTTGCCCCAAGTCCCCCCCACCCCAGGAATCACACTGTGAGTGCAGGATGAAATCCAGTCTCTTTATTCCATGAACAGCCCCTACGGCACAGTGACGGGTGGGTCCCCAGGACCTGTCCAAGGGTCGGAGAAGGAGGGGCCGGGAGCCACTCAGCTGTATTCCCTGAAGAGCCCAGAGTGGCTGGGTTGGGGTGATGAGTCCCCTGGGCCAGGGGGACTGAGGGGGACATGACATTGGGGAGCAGGATGCCATGGGGGGATGGCTGGCAGGCATGGGAGATATGGCTGGATGGCATGGGGGGTTATGGCACTGGGGGGCTGGATGGCATGGAAGGGTGGCTGGCATGGGAGGATATGGCACTGGGGGATATTGCATGGGGGGCTGGATGGCATGGGGACAGCTGGTATCTCTGGTGTCAGTGCATGGAGGGGAGGGGGTAGAGTTTGCAGCACCCCTTGGAAGGCTGAGGGGGGCACTCACTAGCAAACCCCTCAGATGCCCTCTGTGGGGGCTGCTCCCCCAGATCTCAGCCTCTCCCCCCCATGACGGGAGGAGCTGTCTGAGTGCCAGGGACCTGGAGGAACCCTAGCCCAACCCTGCCTGCCATGCCTTGGCCATTGGGAGGGGATGGAGGGTGGGGGACTCAGGGGAGTCTGCTCTGGGAGTCCGCGAAGCAGGCCCCTGGGGCAATGGGGTACATCCCATTTGCGAATGGAAACACGAGCTCCTTCAGGGAACGTGCCTGGGGTCCTGAAGGCTGCCATCATGTATGCCTGTCTCAGCCTCGGGGTGGGGCCTCAGGACCCATTGGCAGCCATCTTGGACATTTCCCCCATCTCCACGGTGCCTTGGGTGTGGCCAAGTTGGGACCCATTGGGCAGCCATCTTGAAGGCATCCCCCATCCTCTCATGTGGCTGGGACCATGGGATCCCAGTATGCAGGCGTCCTGGACACCACTTCGAGTCTGGCTCAGGCCTAGGAACCCATTGGGCGGCCAGCCTGGAGGACTCACCCAAGTCCCTGAGAGGCTGATGCTTTGCGCTGGTAACCTGGGACCAGGCTGGAAGCTGTTTGGGGCTCTGATGCCCTTCCCTCCCCGTGTCCAGGCTGCTCCACGTCAGGCCCCAGCTCCTCAGAACCAGAACGTGCTGGCAGTGACGTAACCAAAACAACCTGAAGCGCGCAAAATGTGCAAACCAGAAAGCGCGAGTGCAGTGCCCAGAGGCGGGGGCGGGGGGCTGGAGCAGGCCGAGGCCAAGCTTTGCATTGTGTGAGCAGTGGCCATGTTGCTTCCCCCATCATGCATTGTGGCGGGGGCAGCCTCGCTCACCATGAGGCAAAAGGATGTGTCTAAAAGAGCGAGGTGCACACTGCCCATCCCCTGTGGGGCTGGGAGAGTGAGCACTAGGATTCACAACAACATGCTTTGTTTGGGGCGCCCCCAGGTGTGCAGGGTGCGTGGGGGAGCCAGCTGGGGGGCACTCTCTGGGGGGTGCCCCATCTCGAATCACTCCCCTCATCCTTCATTCGTTCCTCGCCGTTACATCAGGCCTGCAACAAACAATGTCACTCAAAACCAGGCCACCCTGACCACAGCCCCTGCAGCCAAAGGAGAACCTCGCTGCTGCTAGCAGTAGTGGGCTGTTATCCTCTCTGGGGTCCACCATGGGAGCGGGATGTGACGCTGTGTTACAACAAATTGTAGTTGAGATAGGGAAAGAAGTGGGGCCTAGTGGTTAGACTGGGAGCCAGGACTCCTGGGTGCTCTCCTGGCTCTGGGAGAGGAGTGGGGTCTAGTGGTTAGAGCAGGGGAGGCTGGGTTCTCTCCTGGCTCTGACCCGCAGGGCAGGGGCACAAAGCACAGCGCTAGGGTGGATGCAGGGAGCTCTTGTGCCCCCACCAAGGAAGGGAGGGGCCATGGGGCTGGTGGAGGCAGTCGGTGCTGGGGTGGCAGCGAGGCAGAATCTGATGGGAGGATGCAGGGCAGCACCAAATCCTGTGGGCCAGGGCGACCCCCAGGGCTCCCGGCCATCTGGGCTTACCCGCCACACGAGGTCCCCCAGGCTCGCGGACGGCCCCCAAGAACTATTCTGCCACCTGCACCCCGGCACAGTTCTCCTTGCTTTCCGACGTGATGGCTAGATACTCGGAGCTGTGGAGAGACGGGGGTGAGGACAGCCTGCCACCCACTGCCCACCCTAGGGTTGCCAACTTTCTAATAGCACAAAACTGAACACCCTAGACCCACCCCTTCCTGAGGCTCTGCCCCCCGCTCACTACATTCCCCCGCCCTCCATGGCTCGCTCTTCCCCACCCTCACTCACTTTCACTGGTCTGGGGCAGGGGGTTGGGGTGCAGGAGGGGGTGAGGGCTCCATCTGGGGATGCAGGCTCTGGGGAGGGGCCAGGGATGTTTGGAGTATGGGGGGGGCTCCAGGCTGGGAGGTGGGGCAGAGGGGTTCAGGGTATTGGAGGGAGCTCTGGGCTGGGGCAGGAAGTTGGGGTATGGGGGGGGTGAGGGCTCCATTTGGGGGTGCAGGCTCTGGGGTGGAGCTGGGGATGAGGGGTTTGGAGTGCAGGAGGGGGCTCCAGGTTGGGGGGGGGGGGGCTCAGGGCTGGGGGTTGGGGCAGGAGGTTGGGGTGTGGGCTTACCTCCTGCGGCTCCCAGTCAGCAGCACAGTGGGGAGGCAAGGCAGGCTTCCTGCCTGTCCCGGCTCCGCGCTGCACCCCAGAAGTGGCCAGCAGGTCCAGTTTCTAGGCGGGGGGCGGCCAGGAGGCTCTGCGCGCTGCTCTCACCCGCAGGCACCACCCCACAGCTCCCATTGGCCATGGTTTCCAGCCAATGGGAGTGTAGAAACAATCTGGGGGTGGGGGCAGCGCGTGGAGCCCCATGGCCTCCCCGTCTAAGAGACGGACCTGCTGGCTGCTTCCGGGGTGCAGCGTGCAGCCAGGACAGGTAGGGACTAGCCTGCCTTAGCCCTGCAGCACTGGACTTTTAACAGCCCGGTCAGCGGTGCTGACCAGAGCGCCAGGGTCCCTTTTCAACCGGGTGTTCCGGTCGAAAACTGGACACCTGGTCACCCTAGCATAGCCGGCCTGCCCCCAGGCACTCCCCACCTGGGTCATGCCCAACCCAGCCCCCACCTGCCCCTCTGAGCCCCCCCAGCTCCCTGCACTCACGCATTCTCCTGTGCAGCCGCCTCCGTGGCCGCCGCGATCTTCTTGTAGCAATAAATCATCTCAGCCACCAGCCAGATGGTGAGCACCACAATGAGCACATACATCATGATCTCTGACACGATGGACGCCATGTCCCGGTTCGCTGCAGGAGGGGAGAGGGTGAGACCCCCCCACCTAAGCTCTGTCTGCAATGGGACAGGTTCCCCCGGCTCCTGGGGGAAGCCCCAGACCCTCCCACCTCCGGCTGTCAGAAACTGACTTCTCCCGACACCACCATGGCTGCCTGCCCAGTTCAGCCCCAATGGGCCTTTAGCCCCTTAGCTCTTCCCTGCCTGCCCCTCCCCCCCCTGCTGAATTTATGGAGCACACACGGACCCTCCCAGGATGCTCTGGGAAGTAACCAAGCCCAGCTCTTCCTGCCCATCTCAGGAGCTCGGCCTGAGTGTCCCGCGGCCCCCTGCACCAGCCCAGGATGAGTGTACAGCCCCACTCCTCTGTGTGGCTCCACCCCTGGTGTGTACCTCCACCCCCATGTGTGTGGCTCCACCTCCTTGTGCCCTCACTCCCCGCGGGTATGGCCCCTTCCTCCATGTGTGTGGCCCTCTCCCCATGTGATTCAACCCCCCATGTATGTGCCTCCACTTCTGTGTACATGGTGCCACCCCCATACCTGGGCTGTCCCATGTGTGTAGCCCCATCTCAGTGAGTCAGACCCCTCCCTCCATGTGGCCACAGCCCACATGTGTATGGCTCCAGCCTTGTGTGTGGCCTTGCCCTGATGTCTCTGGCCCCACCCTCTGTAGGTAGCCCCACCCCTATGTGTTGACCTGCCCCCATTACTGTGACTTCCCTGTACCTGTGGCTCTGCCCCATGTACATGGCACTAGGGCAACCAGAGGTCCTGATTTTATTGGGACAGTCCTGATATTCAGGGCTTTGTCTTATATAGGAACCTTTTACCCCACACCCTCTGGTCACCCTAGTGGCACCACCCTGTGTACATAGCTCCACCCCTGCCCATGGCCCCACCCCCTGCCTGCGGCCCCACCCACTCACCCTTGTCCACCACCTCGACGTGGATGGTCTTGTTGATGACGATGTTGTAGATGTAGCCATCAAAGGTGAGGTTGCGGTCGACGCGGCAGAGGTACTCGCCCGCCTGCGCGTAGGTCACGTTGGTCAGGAAGATGGACAGATCCTGCAGATCCCGTGTGTTCTTGCTGCCGTTCCACACCACCAGATCCTGGAACCGCTCATCCACCACCTCCAGCAGTGCATCAGGGTCGTAACGCAGGATCTGGGGGGAAGGAAGTCAGACGGCCGGCCATGCACTGCAGGGGACTCCAGTCCCAGACCACAGCCCCATGGGAGTCGCCTGCCACAGACCACAGCCCCCTGGGGGACGCCTGTCACAGACCACAGACCAACGGGGGAACGCCTGTCCCAGACCAGACCCCCATGGAAGACATCTGACCTGGACCAGACCCCCACGGGGGTTGCCTGTCATGGACCAGATCCCCACGGGGTCGCCTGCCACAGACCATAGCCCCATGGGGGATGCCTGTCCCAGACCAGACCCCCCTGGGGTCGCCTGCCACAGACCACAGCCCCCTGGGGGACGCCTGTCACAGACCACAGACCAACGGGGGAACGCCTGTCCCAGACCAGACCCCCATGGAAGACATCTGACCTGGACCAGACCCCCACGGGGGATGCCTGTCATGGACCAGATCCCCACGGGGTCGCCTGCCACAGACCATAGCCCCATGGGGGATGCCTGTCCCAGACCAGACCCTGCCAGAGACCAGAACCCCATGGAGGGCAGCGGTGGTGTGCTGGGGACAGGACAGCAGCCTCAGCATTGTGGGTGAGATGAGGAGCTTGTGTGGACGGGGCAGGCCAGGGTCTCTGGTGAGTCTCTGTGTAACTTGTCTGCACGGCCTCGCGGGGCTGCAGGGACTCCGGCATTTCCCAGGTAATCACCTTTTGGGGCTCCCCATGCTGCGGTCAGCTGAGCACCTGGCAGGAAACATCTCGGGGAGTGGGATTGTGGGGGGCTCTCTGGGGTTACCCCACTGGGGAAGCTAGGAAAGTGGAAGCCAGGCTGACACCCTCATGTTCGTGGGCAGCTAGTGGGGCCAGCCCCATGGAGAGTGACCCCCCCATGGCCCCACGGACAGTGACCCCCCGCGGCCCCACAGCATCATAGGGAGTGACACTCCCCTCCCATATTCAGTGAAGGGAGACATGAGGCAGGATGGATGTGGTATCTGTTTTTCATAGGAGGTTCTAACCTCCTGGGAAGAGGATGGAGTCTACTCTTTAGAGCCGGGGGGCTGGGAACCAGGTCTCCTGGCTTCTATCCCCAGCGCTGAGTGGGGAGAGAAATCTAGGGGTTTGGGGATGGGGAGGTGGAGAGTAGTGAGCAACCAGCAGAGAACAAGCCTTGTCTGCCTTCACCCAGCTCAGGGCAGCTGGTTAGTGACCTGGGCCTGTCTGGAATAGGCCAGTGCTGAGATGCAGCCACCTCTGGGGTGGGGCCCAGCCGCTGTCTAACAACACATGGGGTTGGACTGGGCAGTGAAGGAGGAGGCTGCGTGCAGGGGAAGCCACAGGGAGGAGAAGGGAAAGCCCTGGATAGGGACCTGATTCCCCCTCCTGTACCCCGTGCTCCCTCCAGTGCAGTCCAGCCCCCCCAGCCAGCCCTCGCGCACCCTGGTGAAGGTCTCAGTGCCCTTCTCCCTGAAGTACCACTCCGTGTAGGCCTCAGCCGAGGTCTCGCTCCGCTTCTTGCAGGAAATGCAGAGGATCTTGAAGGTCATCCCAAAAACGGCCTCGGTGTGGGAGTCCACCTCCACGCAGCCGGCACAGCACGACGAAACTGAGGGGGGGGAGAGTTTTAAAGGGTCACACACAGCTCCCTACAGGCCCCACAGGAGCACCAGCCCCAACCCCCCAATCTGCATCCCCAAAACTGATCTGCACCCCCAGAACCACCCCAGCACTCCACATCTGCACCCCATCATCACCTGATCTACACTCCTTCCACCAGCACCCCCAGATCAGCACATTCAGTACCCCCAGAACCACCCCCAGCCCCTGGGCTCCCCCATATGCTCCCCCTTCCCCTCCCTTCCCTCCAATCAGTTCTCGAGGCAGGGCCGGCTCTAGGCACCAGGCACCCAAGCACATGCTTGGGGCGGCACCTGGTAAGGGGCGGCGGGGGGAGCGCGGCGTGGCATTCCGCGGGGAGGGGGGGGGCGCTCCGGCGGCGCAGCGCTGGGGGGGTGGGCTCCGGTTGCGCGGGGCTTGGCGAGTGGGCGGCGCGGGCGCGGTGCTGGAAGGGGGTTCCGGCGGCGCTCGGCGGGGGGCGGGGGCGGGCTCCGGCAGCGCGGGGCTCGGCGCTCGGGGGGGGTGCAGCGCGGGCACGGCGATGGAGGGGGTTTCCGGCGGCGCTTGGCAGGGGGAGGGGGCGGGCTCCGGCGGCGGGGGGCGTCGCGGGGCTTGGCGCTCGGGGGGGGGTTCCGGCAGCGCTCGGCGCGGGGGGGGGGCTCCGGCGCAAGGCGGGGGGGGCGGCTCGGGGGGGCGGCGCTCTGGGGGGGTTCCGGTGGCGCTCGGCGGGGGGCGGCGTGGCGCTCAGCTGGGGGGCGGGGCGGCGCGGCGCTCGGCGGGGGGTCTGGGGGGCGGCGCTTTTTTTTTCTGCTTGGGGCAGCAAAAAAGCTAAAGCCAGCCCTGTCTCGAGGGGCTGCACTGGTCCTGCTCCCTGGGGGAGCTGCAGGTCACTCTCCCAGCCGGAGAGGTGGGGATCAAGGCAAGGGCCTGGGAAAGCCACTGTTGGCTGGACAGAATCACATCTGCTCTGTGGGTGTGTCTGTCTGTGTCTGTGCGGCCCCCAGCATGCACCAGATTACCTTGGGGCAGTGCACCAGCAGAGCTGCGGGTTGGGAGTGAGGAGCACCAGCAGAGCTGAGGACGGAGCTCAGGGCTGGGCTAGCAGAGGACTGCAGGTCAGGAGTAAGAGGCACCGGCAGAGATGCAGGGAAGCCCAGGACTGAGCTAGCAGGAGGCTGTGGGTCGGGAGTGAGGGGCACCGGCAGAGCTGAGGACGGAGCTCAGGGCTGAGCTAGCAGGGACTGTGGGTCAGGAGTGAGGGGCACCGGCAGAGCTGAGGACGGAGCTCAGGGCTGGGCTAGCAGGGGCTGTGGGTCGGGAGTGAGCGGCACCGGCAGAGCTGAGGACGGAGCTCAGGGCTGGGCTAGCAGGGGCTGCGGGTTGGGAGTGAGCGGCACCGGCAGAGCTGAGGACGGAGCTCAGGGCTGAGCTAGCAGGGGACTGTGGGTCGGGAGTGAGGGGCACCGGCAGAGCTGAGGACGGAGCTCAGGGCTGAGCTAGCAGGGGACTGTGGGTCAGGAGTGAGTGGCACCGGCAGAGCTGAGGACGGAGCTCAGGGCTGGGCTAGCAGGGGCTGCGGGTTGGGAGTGAGCGGCACCGGCAGAGCTGAGGACGGAGCTCAGGGCTGGGCTAGCAGGGGACTGTGGGTCAGGAGTGAGTGGCACCGGCAGAGCTGAGGACGGAGCTCAGGGCTGGGCTAGCAGGGGCTGCGGGTTGGGAGTGAGGGGCACCGGCAGAGCTGAGGACGGAGCTCAGGGCTGAGCTAGCAGGGGACTGTGGGTCGGGAGTGAGTGGCACCGGCAGAGCTGAGGACGGAGCTCAGGGCTGGGCTAGCAGGGGACTGTGGGTCAGGAGTGAGTGGCACCGGCAGAGCTGAGGACGGAGCTCAGGGCTGGGCTAGCAGGGGACTGTGGGTCAGGAGTGAGTGGCACCGGCAGAGCTGAGGACGGAGCTCAGGGCTGGGCTAGCAGGGGACTGTGGGTCAGGAGTGAGTGGCACCGGCAGAGCTGAGGACGGAGCTCAGGGCTGGGCTAGCAGGGGCTGCGGGTTGGGAGTGAGCGGCACCGGCAGAGCTGAGGGGCCCAGGACTGAGCTATTTGTTCTGTCACTGCAGTTGGATTCTGATATCTAAACTTTCCTGGGTGGTTCCTGCCCTGGTCGCTGGGTGTCACCCCAGGGCCTGTCAGGTTGCCCTGTCTCTCTGAATCATGGCTCTGGGCACTCCATGTCCATCTGTCTCTGTCTATCTGTCTGCCTACTCCATCTCCCCACCACTGGGCCTCAGGGACTGGCCATGTCTCTCCGTGCCTCAGGGCTAGTTCAGTGGCTGCGTCCTGCTCCAGGCTTTCCCTGAGGGGAGGGAATCAGTCCTGGGGTGGGGGGCAGTGTGGAGAGGGCTCAGGAAGTCCCCACTGGGACAGGCCCTGCGTCCCCTCCCCCCCAGGGCCCAGGAGCCCCCTCTCTGGGCAGCCCTCGGCCCCCATCTTCCGCCCCAGGTGTGCACTCACCAAGGATGAGGCTGAGCAGGAGTGATGGGCCCAGCAGAGCCATGGTGGGGTCCCTGGGATCAGGGGCCCAGGCCAGCTGGGACAGCTCCTCAGTGGGGCTGGTGCTGCGGGTCCCCCTCTGCCCCTGCCGCCTGGCTCCGTGCTCAGCGGACAGACGATCCCCGACAGGAATCTTCGAGGAGGGTATTTATAGCCAAGGGCTCGGCGCCCTGCACTGCCCGGCCTGCGTCTTGGAATGTCCTGGCCGGATGCTCCCAGCTGGTCCTGGCCGGCCCGTTCCCCCCGGCAGAGGCTAGCACAGCCTGGCTGCCCCTGCTGCCACGCAACGCCCCAGGTGGGCCCAGGGCCCAGCACTGCTGGGAAAGGGGCACCCCCACAGCCCAGGGCAGACAATAGGGCTGGCTGGAGGAGCCATAAACGGGAGCAGGGGGAGCTGTCAGCAGACCTAGGTCCCTCGCCCTCCACAGCGACCCCGTCCGGATTCAGTGCTCCTGGCCCACAGAGCAGCTGCTGCCACCTGGATCCTGGCAGCCCATGAAATGAGTCAGGCTCATGAGGGACACACTTGCTCTGCGTGGGACTGGCGCTGTCAGGACTGGATGCCCGGAGCCCCGGTGCGGGGAGTGGGGGGTGTCACCACGGTCCCAGCTCGGTCCGGTCCAGCCGCTGTCTCAGTGTCACTGCAGAGCTGCAAACTGGCCACTCAACAAATCCCCATTTGCTGCCCACACCCAGCCAGCTGCCCCGACTCACGTCCAATAGTGATCAGGGCATGGTGCCCTGCCAGTGCCTCCTTTGGGGGGAAGAATCAGGCCCACTTTGGGGATGCCCAGGGTCGACCTTGACACTGGCCACTACACTGGACAGGCTGGTGCCCAACCGGGAGGTAGTGCTGGAGTCTATGTCCGGTACGGAGGATGTACTATGTCCGGTACGGAGGATGTAATGGAGCCGGTGCCCAGTTTGGAGGGGGCGATGGACCCGGTGCCTGGTCTGGTAAGGAGGGGGCGATGGAGCCTGTGTCCAGTCGGGAGAGGGCGATGCAGCTGGTGCTCGGTTGGGAGGGGGCAATGGATCCGGTGCCCTGTCCAGTTGGGAGGGGGCGATGCAGCCAGTGCCCGGTCGGGAGGGGGCGATGCAGCCGATGCCGGGTCAGGTCAGGAGGGGGCAAAGCAGCCGGTGCCCGGTCGGGAGGGGGCGATGCAGCCGATGCCGGGTCAGGTCAGGAGGGGGCAAAGCAGCCGGTGCCCGGTCGGGAGGGGGCGATGCAGCCGGTGCCCGGTCCGATCGGGAGGGGGCGATGCAGCCGGGGCCAGGTGCGGAAGGCGCGGTGGCCCTGCGGCTCGGCCCCTGCCCGGCGCACTGCAGAGGAGCCGGCTGGCTGCAGCGAGCAGCTGCGAATGAATCAAAGCGCCGGGCGCAGAGGGCGGGCTGGGACTTGATGCATTGCAGCATGCGCCGGCGGCAGGCCGGGGAGCGTGGGGCTGGGGGCGGGACGCAGTGGCCAATCCCCGCCCACCCGGGACACACACAGGGACGGGTCGCGCCAGCAGCAGCACTGGGGGGCAGGGGCCAGAGCCGCGAACGGACGAGAGAGTCAGGAGGACGGATCCAGAGATCCCAGCTGTGCCAGTGCCCCTCACTCCCGACCTGCAGCCCCTGCTACCCAAGCCCCGGGCTCCCCCCACCAGCGCTGCCGGTGCCCCTCGCTCCCCACCCGCAACCCCTGCTAGCCCAGCCCTGGATTCCCTACCCTCCCAGTTCTGCTGGTGCCCCTCACTCCCCACCCGCAACCCCTGCTAGCCCAGCCCTGGATTCCCTACCCTCCCAGTTCTGCTGGTGCCCCTCACTCCCCACCCGCAACCCCTGCTAGCCCAGCCCTGGATTCCCTACCCTCCCAGTTCTGCTGGTGCCCCTCACTCCCCACCCGCAACCCCTGCTAGCCCAGCCCTGGATTCCCTACCCTCCCAGTTCTGCTGGTGCCCCTCACTCCCCACCCGCAACCCCTGCTAGCCCAGCCCTGGATTCCCTACCCTCCCAGTTCTGCTGGTGCCCCTCACTCCCCACCCGCAACCCCTGCTAGCCCAGCCCTGGATTCCCTACCCTCCCAGTTCTGCTGGTGCCCCTCACTCCCCACCCGCAACCCCTGCTAGCCCAGCCCCAGGTTTCCTCCCCAGTTCTGCTGGTGCCCCTCACTCCCCACCCGCAACCCCTGCTAGCCCAGCCCTGGATTCCCTACCCTCCCAGTTCTGCTGGTGCCCCTCACTCCCCACCCGCAACCCCTGCTAGCCCAGCCCTGGATTCCCTACCCTCCCAGTTCTGCTGGTGCCCCTCACTCCCCACCCGCAACCCCTGCTAGCCCAGCCCCAGGTTTCCTCCCCAGTTCTGCTGGTGCCCCTCACTCCCCACCCGCAACCCCTGCTAGCCCAGCCCCAGGTTTCCTCCCCAGTTCTGCTGGTGCCCCTCACTCCCCACCCGCAACCCTCTGCTAGCCCAGCCCTGGGCTCTGCTGTGGGTGAGCCAGAGCAGGAGGAAGCTGCTGTGGTGCTGGCGCCGTCTGGCTCCCTCCACCTTCCCCCCCCCTCAGTGCACCTGCTTCCATTTATAGAGCTAATGTCAGGTCTGCAGGAATCCAACTGCTCCCGTTTCTCCCTCCCATCCCAGTAGGGTGACCAGATGTCCCGATTTTATAGGGACAGTCCTGATATTTGGGGCTTTTTTTAATATATAGGTGCCTATTTCTCCCCACCCCCTGTCACTATTTTTCACACTTGCTGTCTGGTCAACCTACCTCCCAGGCCCCCTGCCTGGTGGGGCCAGCTCCCTGTGCACTCAGCTCCCTCCCGCCCTCCAAGGGTAGCAGTGCTTCAGGGGGATGGGACATGGGGCCTTTCCCCTCTAGGTGGCGCTGTCCCTGATCCGGCTCCAGGGCAGGGGGTTGACCGACTCGGGAGTGGGAGTGGCCGAGCAGGGGTTGGAGGGAACATCCCATAAGGGATGGAAGGAGGCTATGTCTACACTGGCAAGTGAAAAACAAAACTTTTGTCATTCAGAGGTGTTAACCCCCCCAAAAAAAAGTTTTAGGAGACCTGACAAACAATGGCAATACTGTGCGACTTTTAGTGGCACGGCTGTAGTGGCACAGCCAGGTCACTAAAAACAAGGTCTCAAGTGGGGTGAGGCCTCAGCTGGAGTAGTGGGTCCAGTTTTGGTCACCAATGTCTAGAAAGGATGCAGAGAAACTGGAAACGATCTGGAGGTGAGTGACAAAGATGATCAAAGGGATGGACTGCAAATCATCCGAGCAAAGGCTGCAGGAATTGGGTAGGGTGTTTGGAAAAGAGGAGATTAAGGGGGACATGATAGCGGCCTTCAGATATTTGAAAGGCTGCCATAAAAACGATGGAGAAAAGTTGCTCTCTCTTGCCATGGAGGGCAGGACAAGAGGCAACAGGTTAGAACTACAGCACAGCAGATTTAGATTAAATCTCAGGAGAAACTTCCTAACGGTAAGAACAGTAGGATAATGGAACAGACACCTTGGGAGGTTGTGGAATCTCCTTCACTGGAGGTTTTCAAAACGAGGCTGGAGCCATTTGTCTGGGATGGTTTAGCCACATCAAATCCTGCACCTTGGCGGGGGTTGGACCAGACCCCTGTGGTCCCTTCTAACCTGATGGGTCTGGGATTCTAAGGGCTCATCTCTGCCCAGCTGCCTCTGGGCTCGAGGAGTGACAGCCCCAGCTGTGGGCTGAGCCTGGGAGGCTGGGTGTGTGAGGTAGGCTCAGCACACCCCACTCAGCCCATCACAGGGACTCAGTGGGACTGGGAGACAAGTCTGGGGTATGGGAGAGGGACTCTTGTCACAGGAGAGTCTGGGTCACTGTCACCACTGCCCCCCAGTATTTCACTGCCCAACACTTCACCATACTGCCCCTAAGCACGGCACTGCCCTGTCCCATGCTGCCCCCAGCACTGCACTGCCTCCAGCCCTGTACACTACAGTATTTCCCCAGCACCCTGAGGATCATGCTGTGCTGCCCCCTGCAGGTGCCGCCTGGCCAAAGCAGCTCACTCTCGACAGCTGAAGGCAGCCTTGGCCCCAGAAGTGCCAGTTACAGAAGCAGACGGGTGGGATTCCAGCTGCAGGCTCCAGCCACCTCAACACACATGGGTCAGTTTCATCCTTAAGCTTCAGTCACCCCAGAGCCCAACCAGAGCTCAGGCACCCCCAGTGTGTGCATGCTGGGAGTTAGGGGCACCAGCAGGTGGTGCAGGGCTGGGGAGAGGGGGCACAGTGTTGGGTTTGCAGGGGGCTGTGGGTCAGGAATGAGGGGCCCTGGCAGATCTTATGGGGGTAACCCAGGGCTGGGAGAGCAGGGACTGTGCATCAGGAGCCCAGGGCTAGGCTAGCAAGGGGGTGCGGGTCGGGAGTGAGGGGCACCAGCAGATCTCAGGAAAGGGCCCAAGGCTAGGCTAGCAAGAGCTATGGGTCAGGAGTGAGGGGCATCACAGGGCAGGGTGGGGAGCCCAGTGCTGGGATAGTAAGGTGCTGTGGGTCAGGAGTGAGGGGCCCCAGCAGATCTTGGGGGGGGGGGGGAGTCCAGGGCTGGATTGGCAGGGGGCTGCGGGTCAGGAGTGAGGGGCATCGCAGGGCTGGGTGGGGAGCCCAGGGCTGGGATAGCAGGGGGCTGTGGGTCAGTAGTGTGGGACACCAGTGGGGCTGGGTGGGCAGCCCAGGGCAGGGGATGTGAGTCAGGAGTGAGGGGCACTAGCAGGGCTGTGGGTGAGGATTGGGCCCATGGCCAATGTCTAAGGACCACGAGGAGGTCTCCGCTTGCAGCTGGGTCAGGCCAGGTGCTGTGTCCTTGGGTGGGCTGCAGGAAGCTGCCTATCTCTGTCCCCAGGGAGGGGGGCCCAGCAGGGCAGAGCAACGAGATGTGGTCAGTGGGGCCAGGCAGTGGCAGAGCAGGGGGCTGAGGCAGGTGTACATCAGCCTGGGAAGGATCCTGAGCAGTATCTGAGCTGAGTTCCACTGGGGGAGGGGGCAGTAACTGGCTCATCTGCATGCGCCTCTCCTGGCAGCTGGGGTGGAAGCACTGGCTGGGAGGCACTGGGCAGAGCACAGCATGGACACAGGGTCAGAAGCACTGGCTGGGGGGGCGGAGGGGTGCACTGATGGGAGGAGTGTGGGGAGTGCTGGCTGGGGGGGGCCCTGGACAGAGCGGGGATGCGGGTGTTGATGGGGACAGGGGGAGGGGCGCTGGGCAGAGCAGGGTGTGGATGCAGGGTCAGATGCACTGGCGGGGGGGGGCAGAGGGGTGCGCTGATGTGGGGAGTGCTGGGTGGTGGGGCCCTGGGCAGAGCGGGAATGTGGAGGTTGATAAGGGCAGGAGCAGTGGTTGGGGAGCACGGGGGAGCAGCAAGAGCACTGGCGGGGGGGGCACTGGGCAGAGTGGGATGGGGATGCGCGGGGTTGATGGGGACAGAGGCAGGAGTGCTGGCTGGAGTGTGGGGGAGCACTGGCCGGGGGGGAGGGATGGGAGCCTTGGCAGGCTCTGGCCAGGGGGGCACCAGGCGGAGTGGGGCAGGGATGCGGGGGGTTGATGGGGGCAGGGGTGCTGGCTGAGGGGCAGCGGGGGGAAGGATGGGAGCCCCGGCAGGCTTTGGCTGTGGGGAGGCGCTGGGCAGAGTTGGGCAGGGACACTGGGGGGCGCCCCTCTCCCTTATGGTCCCCTCACCCCTGGACAGACACACACAGACTCGCCCTAGGTGGCGCTATCCCAGCCACGCTCTTTAATCAGCTAATAAATAGTGGGGCGGGGCCCGAGCCCCGTAACACTGAGGATGAGGAGGGAGCAGATGGCGTGCAGGCTGGTTGGGGGGCTCACACACACACACAGCCCCCGCCAGCAGCGGCGAAGGGCAAGAGGCCCAGGCCAGGAGACAACGACCCAATGCCTGGTGGGTACCGAGCCCTCTGGGAATCGAGTGTTTGGAGAAGGGGGCAGAGCCATGGGCAGTGCCCCTGGCACCGCACGGAGCCTGCCCCAAGGGTGCCCCTGCTCTAGCACAGAGAGGACCCAGGAGTCCTGGCTCCAAGGTAGGGGGGTGGGGGAACTGCCCTGGCCACTCCCCACAGTAACACCGTGCAGCTAGACCACTTAGAAAGTCAATTCCTAGCCCAGGCTGGATGGGTTCCCCCAGGCCACAACAGGCCCCCAGCCAGCAGACACGGGGGCTGTACCCAGCTGGCAGCCGCAGTCCAGCCACCATTGTCCTGGGTTGCAGGCAGAGGGCGGATCGGGGGGGCAGAGCCAGCCCCCTGGGGATCCTCCATGTGTCCCACGGTGCGGCCTCCACCTAGCTGTCACCACAGACACCTGCTCCGCCAGGGGGGTGGCAGGAGAGCAGGGCAGCCCAAGCCAGTGCTGACGCCAGCTAATGGCCAGGTGCTGCTGACCCAGCAGGAGAAGCAGACCCTGGGAGGCGTCCAGGCGGCGCTGACCCGGCCAAGGGAGCCAGCCGGCGAAGGGCGTCCAGGCGGCGCTGACCCAGCCGACGAGGGGCATCCGGGCGGCACTGACCCGGCCAAGGGAGCCAGCTGATGAGGGGCGTCCAGGTGGCGCTGACCCAGCCGAGGGAACTGGCCCGCAGGGGACGTCTGGGCAGCGCTGACCTGGCCAAGGGAACCGGATGATGAGGGGTGTCCTGGCGGCGCTGACCCGGCCAAGGGAGCCAGCCGAAGGGGGGCGTCCAGGTGGCGCTGACCCGGCCGACGAGGGGCGTCCGGGCGGCGCTGACCCGGCCGAGGGAGCCGGCTGAAGGGGGGCATCCAGGTGGCGCTGACCTGGCCAAGGGAGCCAGCCGAAGGAGGGCGTCCGGGCGGCGCTGACCCGGCCGACGAGGGGCTTCCGGGCAGCGCTGACCCGGCCGAGGGAGCTGGCCAATGAGGGGCGTCCGGGCGACGCTGACCTGGCTGAAGGAGCCGGCCTGCAGGTGGCGTCCAGGCGGCGCTGACCCAGCTGCAGTCTCAGATCCAGCTCAGTCTCCCGTGGCCCCTGGCGGCCAGCACAGCTTCAGGAGATGGCGTCAGCCTGGCCTGGCTCCGGGGGCGGTTCTGCCATCATGATGCCCTGGTGCAGCTTCTCCAGGGAGACCTTCATCTGGGGGGGGGGGGGGGGAAGAGAGGCAGGAAAGGTACCAGTTATTGCCGAACGGCCGACAGCCAATGAAGAGGGCTTCAGCCTTGTAGTCCTGGCTCCCACCCCACCCCTCCCCCCATCTAGACTACACTCCCCTCAGAGCAGGGAGAGAACCCAGGAGTCCTGGTGCCCAGACCCCCAAACACACTAACCCCACTCCCCTCCCAGAGCTGAGGAGAAAACCCAGGCATCCTGGTTCCCAGCCCCTCTACTCTAATCAGTAGATGACACTTTCCCCGGTGACTCCTCTTTCCTTGGGCTCCCACTAGGGTCCTGCTGCCAGGCAGGGGGTGCTCCAAGTAGCTCTGGGTGCAGGACTCAGGGGCTGGGTGACTGCACATTAGCTCTGCTGGCCCCAGGCTCTGCACGAGCAGAGCTGCAGGCCTCCCTGAGCAGGGACCCAAAGAGCCGAGCGAGCCTGGCCCGACCCGGCCCAGCAGCATCACCTCATCCAGCAGCTCCACAGAGGCCTCCAGGATCCGCCTCCACTTCTGCACCTCGGCACCATGGAAACGCCGCTGCAGCTCTAGGACCTCGGCCCACTCGCCTGCTGTCCGAGGCAGCTTCCTGGGGAGCAGGGGGTCACTGCCAGCTGAGATGGGGATTGCCCCATCTGCCCCAAATGCCAGCTGCTGGGACCCCTCCCCTGGCACCTCAACCCCACTTCAACAATACCCAACCTCCTTACCCCCAGGATTGCCCCCATCACCTTGGCCTGTGTTCCCCATACTACCCCCTCCCCCACTGCCAGAAATCTCCCCATTCCCCTCCCTGGCAGCCCCCCCGCGCCGGGATCACTCACCCTCGGGCCAGTGCGGAGGCCTGCCAGGCCTGGAAGGCGCGGGCCGTGTGCTCCAGCGCCCACAGTCGGTATAACAGCATCACATTGAGAACCACCAGGACCAGCAGGCTGGGGGGAGAGGGAGGATGAGGGGCTGGCAGAGCCCCACCACAGGCCTGATGCTGGTAAGGGTCACCCAGTGTCCCTAGGACACAGCCTTGTGTACATGGGGCAGAACCCAGGCATCCTGGTTCCCAGCCCCCCTGCTCTAACCGCTACACCTCACCCCCACCTCCTCCCAGAGCCGGGGAGAGAACCCAGGAGTTCTGGCCCCACCCCCCAGTTACATGTGTGGCTGTCTCAGGCCCCATCTCCCTGCCCAGAACATGCTCAAGGCAGACTGTCAGATTTGCATACTGTGCTCTGATTGGTGGGGTCTGGAGCTGAGGCCTGCCATCACTCGGCATGTCAGTGGTATGTTGGCCAATCAGAGCACAGTATGCAAATCATGCCACCTCAGTCAGTGCTCCAGAGAAATGGGAGCTCAGAACACTAAGGACGGGGCTCAGCAGGGCAGGGCTGATGCTGGGGGGAGGCAGGGATGGTGCTGGGGGGGTGTCTGGGGGCACAAAGGGGGCAGGGGGTCCATGGCAGCCAGCGGGACATGGGCTGGGGGGGGGTCACACTGTACCTCACACAGATCCTGTGAGGCAGCAGAGACAGAAGGAAGGAAAGAGACACGTAAGTTCTCACCCCTGAGAATCATCCCATAACTCCCTCCACATGCAGCCCCCCATCCCATACACAGCCCCCTCTTCTTACACAATCCCTCCCCCCCCACTCCCCCCACCAATAGCTCCTGTCTGGCCATACAGAGAGCAGCTCTCATCCCCCACCCCCACCCCAGTCCAACTCCTACATCCCAACTCGGGAAAGTGTCTGTGGCTCTGCCCCCAGGGGTACCCCTGCTCTGCCATACCCCCTCACATCACCCACAGAGCTGAGCCTGAGCCCAGCCCTGGATGGGTGTGACCCAAATTCTGGACCCTCCCCACACACAGAGCTCCACCCCCCCATTATTCCCATCAGAGCCCTGCCCCAGCTCCCCACATTATGCCCCCCAGAGCCCTGCCTGGCCCCCCACATCACTCCTTCAAAGAGCCCCAGACCCCATTAGTCCCATCCCCCCATAGCTCAATCACCCACCCCTGCCTCCCCATAGCCCAGCCCCGCATGTCCCTTACACCAGGCTGACGATGAGGATGAGGGTGGACACGGTGGGGCCCCGGCTCCGCTCCATGAGCTGCTGGGAGAGTCGGGCTGCCAGGCTGCCTGCGGGGAGAGGGGGCAGGTTAGGCGGGGACCAGGCCAGCCCCATGGGCCCAGGAGTCACTCCCCATAGGGGACTGCAGCAGCTCGTCTCCCATTCTCTGGCAGGGAGGAATAGCTGCCCCTGCAGGCTCCCTGATGGGGGATCATCGGGGACAAGGTATGTTCCCCCTTACCAGGGGACGGTGATGAGGGAAGGCTCCAGACAGGGCGATGGGGATGGGGGACAGGGATGGGGACGAGTTTGAGGGGGGCGGGTTCCCTTTGGGCTGGAGATGGGGTTGGGGTGGGTTCTGGGGGCAGGATACAGGAGGGGGCACATTTCCTTTGGATGGGTTGTGGGTGGAGGGTTGGGGGCAGGTTCCCCTTTACCCGATGGGAGGGGGCGACAGGTTCCCTCTGGACATGGGCGGGGATGCGGTGGGTTACAGGCAGGGGCGGGTTTTCCCTTACTGGAAGGGCGCAGGGTGCGGGGCCCCGTCTCGCTGGGGGGCAGTGTGGCCAGGGTGGGCTCAGCATGGGGGGCCCTCCAGCCCAGTGTGCGCTTCCTGCGGCGCAGCCCAGCCAGCAGCCCCCGCGGCTCTATCCCATGGCCCCTCTCCTCCAGCAGCGTCTTCTCCGCCCGTGCCAGCGCCAACCCTGCAACACCAAGAGGGGTGAGACGCCCGTGCCAGCCCCGCCATGCCGGGGGGTGAGATGCCTGCGGGGGGGGGCACATGCACCCCGTGAAGCCCAGAGGGAGAGAGCCATGTGGAGCCCAGGGGCCATCCAACTGTGTCCCTCCAGCTGCCCTCAGCCCAGCTGTCACCCCCACCCAACCAATGGATTTATTGGGAAACCCCCTCCGATTGGCAGCCTGCCCTCCCCAGCCCCCTCGCTTCACCAGCCCCCCTCCTCCCACCGCTCATGGGATATGACGCAGTGAGAATTTTCTTAGTATTTTGTTGGGTGCTGGACGTGCCTCAGTTTCCCCAGTGTGCTGCATGTTTACCTAGCTGGAGGGAAAGGGGGTTTAATTTTGCAGAGACCCAGAGAACCAGGTGGGACTGTTGAATGGCTGCCTGGACCCAGACAATGGCTGGACATTTTGTAACTCAGCAACTGATAACCCAGGGGCTACAGCCAAAGAGAACAAAGCTGAGGTGGAGGCCAGGTGACCCTGTTTGCCCTGAAGGGGAACAAAGGATGGAGGAGGGGCAGCTGGGCTTGACTGAGGGTGGGCTGCTGGAAGCGGGGCTCAGCCTCCTGTTGGGGGTCCCAGGTGGAGATCAAGGCTTGGAGCTCTGGGTCTGACCAAGATGGCCGTGGCTGGAACTTCCTGGGTTCGGTGCTAACAAAGAACTTGCCTACGCTGTGCTCCAGATGGCTGATAAACCTTCTGTGTCACATGCTGGCTGAGTCACTGTAATTGCGGAGTTGGGGTGCAGGGCTCTTTGGGGGCATGTGAGGCTTCCCCAGGTGTCACATCCAGGCGGACTCCTTGTGGGGAGCTCAGTGAGGAACAGGGGGCTAAATGCTCCGAGCTCAGACCCAGGAGGTGCTGAAGCCAAGGAGGCTTCTTGCCCCAGTGAGAGTGTCAGGGGGTGTTATACTCAAGAGGGTCCTGCCTGGGTTTGATTCAGAGCTGTTCAAAAGCACCGAGCCTGTGACACGGCCCCACCCACCCAGCCCCCCTCGCCTTGCCTGCCCTCCGCCCATGTCACCTCCCTCGCCTCAGCCGCCTGCGCAGCCCCGTCCACATTGCCCCCCAGTAGCCTCTTACCCCCCCATATCTCCATCCCTGCCCGATACCCTCTGACAGCCCCCACCCCCCACAGGCACCTCCGAGTCCACAGAGCACTCCCAGACTCCAGTGCTGGGCACGCTCTTCAGCACCTGCCCTCTTACCCCGACACCAGCCATCCCTCGCAGTCCCCATCCGTCCCGCGCCCCATCCCAGGTGCCAGACACCCCGTACCCAGGTGCTGGAAGTACTCCTCCACGCCGCTCCATGTGTTCTTTTCAATCAGGGCTCTCACAAGGTTCCAGGGCTGTTTCCGGTACCGGATCTCGGAGGAGACTCTGGGGAAGGCAGAGTCGGGGGGGGGGGGGTGTCAATGACCTGTGTAGATAAATCTTTGATAATTTTCACATGACTTTACATTGTGCCTCTTCATGTAACCTTGTGGTGGGTCTACCCACGTGTGACCTCTGTTTTCATGGGACTTTATATCAAAGCTTCATTTAGAAACTTTGCATTGCCCTTGGTATAATATTATAGCCCTTAAGGATAGAATAAGATAGAAGAAAAATTTCTGTTTGCTAGCAGTAGAACAAGAGCTCTCCCCCCACCCCCCACTCTTAATCAATTGCCCTGTTGAATGAATGAGGTGTGAATGAGGAAGGCATGGAAGGCAGCACCTCCAGACAGCCTCAACTGTTGGAGAGGGGCTGGGAGCCAGACCCAAGGACAATAAAACGTGTCAAGTGGGCTCATTAAAGACAAGCAGACATACTGACGGCCTCGGGGGTTAGAAGCAAGCACCTTCTTTTGGAAACACCCTCTTTGCAGCATTGGGACAACACTCAAAAGAAAGCAGCACAAAGGACCAATGGACACAGACACAGAGTTTGAATCTGGTCTAGATTTGCATAAGAGGGAAGCTGCTATAAAAGTGAGGTGTCTTGCAGAGGACCCCGGGTCTCGTCTTGTCAACATGGGAGCATCGATCCGGATCGGCAGAAGCCCGGCTCCACCCCCTCCCCCATCTAACTCACCTGGCCAGTGAAGTTAAGGGGAGCAACTAATTGGTAACAACAAGACGGAGTGTGTTTGTGTGTGTGTGTGAGTGTAAGTGTAAGTGTAATATATTATATGCATATAATACAGTGTTAATGAATACATGTATTACTAATAAATGTGGCGTTCTGCCTTATTCCCCCTGAAAAGATCCTGTGCAGTACTTTAAGTACAACATTTTGGTGGAGAATGCGAAAGGGGGAGCAAGCATAGAACCCACAGTTATTATAAAACTGGTGTGCACACCGCCAGCTTTAGCAAGCCTGGCACTATAGGAAAAAGAGCGTAAACTTTCAGTTAATTAACCAAACTCTGAAGGATATAGGAGTTTAGGTTTGAATTGTGTTATAGAGGTACATACACCCTCAGCCGTAGCAAGACTGAGCTAAAGAGGAGAACTTAGTGTTTCTCACTCTGATCCGGGGAACGATCTAATCCGGGGAAGGATTTGTATAATTGGTGTATGAACCACAGAGGGAAGCTTAGCGTCTCTCCCTCTGGCCCAGAAAAAACATAAGATGCAGATCTTGTTCTGTTAAGCCAAACTCTGAAGGATATAGGAGTTTGGGCAGTGTAGTGTGGTTTATGTTTGTTTGTTTGTTTGTTTTTGTAAGTAATATTGTGGTAATTTCACAATTTTGAAGAAAATGTTTAAGGAACGGGACCAGGAAGGGTGGGGGCTAGTTGAAAAGCCCACCCTCCTTGCTAAATTGGTAGTGGAACAAGGCTTGTGCCCATGGAAAGAAACTGTTTATTGGAAAAAGCAGGATCGGGCCCAGGCAAGCAACAGATAAAGAAACTAAAAACAGGTTGGGTACAGAGAGTTAATACAGCACTCTCAAATCTTACAGCAGCAGTAACATCAGGAGAAGAAACATTTAAGACCCCAGAAGGGGGCAGACCTTTGGGACCCCTCTGGAGATTGGGAAGGAGGATATTTGGGTAAATTCCTCCTCCCAGGGCCAAAATGCCATTAAAACAGTTAACAACAGTGCCTGCTTCTGCCTCAGATCTCCAGGCCATGGCAAAATGGCTGAAGATTTTAAAACAGAATTTTTTTTCTAGATGGAGTGTTAACGCCCTTTTACTGAGAGAAAGGGAGGATTTACACTCTCAAAAAATGCACCACTCAATTAGCATTTGTGCAGCCCCAAGTACCAAACACACTGTGGCAGAGACCAAGCAGGTTCCGCCATGGTAAAAGCACTGTGCTAATTTGTTTCCAAGCTTCTATCTTTCAGGCTCTGAACCGGAACATCAGAAGAGCTGGTACCAGCTGAAGAGTTATAAAATACCATGGTTATAGTGTCATGACAAAGTCTGTGTTCAGTGTTCTGTGTTGCATGTTCTGTGTCTGTCTCTGGTGGTGTCCTGTGTTAGCATTGGGTCCAGAAAAAGAGGGGATACTACACTAGACAGGGCAAATGTCTTTTCCTCTCTCTACTTCCCCCATCTCCATCCAACTTATCAATCACCCCTTGTGTCCAAAAGACTTTGGTCCCCAGTGCATCAGGGTTATTTTGTTTGTTTTGTCAGGTTCTCTAATAATCATTTTGTTGTTGATTTTTGTTCTTGATACATTTGTATTGTTAAGTATCAGGGGGTAGCCGTGTTAGTCTGTATCTACAAAAACAACAAGGAGTCTGGTGGCACCTTAAAGACTAACAGATTTATTTGGGCATAAGCTTTCGTGAGTAAAAACCTCACTTCTTCGGATGCATAGATTTGTATTGTTAGTTACATTTGCTTTTTTGTTAATTCCACACTTTCCTCTATGCACTCTAGTTCTATTTCCCCAAGCCCTGAAGGATAGTTCTTGGGCCCCCATAACCTGTAAAACCTTGGCCCATGATTGTAGGGCACCATCTTTCAGGTCCCCAGAAACCTCTTGAAAACAACTGTTAAAAATAGGAAATTCTGCAACATTTTGGCAACTAAACGTTAGTTTAAGTCCAAATCAGCTTAACCTTACATAACAACTGTGGTACTCCTACAAAATCTTATTTGTTGTGTGTGCTTAAAAAGGTCCTGACCTCAGTGATTTTTATTGTTTGATGGCTATTGCAGCATCAAACTTGGGCCTCATTTTGTTTGTCAATGTACCCAATTATTGTAATGGTAATGGTTTTGTTGTATTTCCAATTATTATAATTATAATTGTTTGCATTTGTGTTTATGTTATATCTGGTGTTTAGTCAATTGTAATGGTTTTAGTTATATTCACCTGGTTATAATTGTTTGGTTTGTTTGCAACAAATACAAAAGATTTATATGGTGACCACTCAAGAATTGTTCTTGAGAGGTCAAAAGGGGGACAATGTAGATAAATCTTTGATAATTTTCACATGACTTTACATTGTGCCTCTTCATGTAACCTTGTGGTGGGTCTACCCACGTGTGACCTCTGTTTTCATGGGACTTTATATCAAAGCTTCATTTAGAAACTTTGCATTGCCCTTGGTATAATATTATAGCCCCTAAGGATAGAATAAGATAGAAGAAAAATTTCTGTTTGCTAGCAGTAGAACAAGAGCTCTCCCCCCACCCCCCACTCTTAATCAATTGCCCTGTTGAATGAATGAGGTGTGAATGAGGAAGGCATGGAAGGCAGCACCTCCAGACAGCCTCAACTGTTGGAGAGGGGCTGGGAGCCAGACCCAAGGACAATAAAACGTGTCAAGTGGGCTCATTAAAGACAAGCAGACATACTGACGGCCTCGGGGGTTAGAAGCAAGCACCTTCTTTTGGAAACACCCTCTTTGCAGCATTGGGACAACACTCAAAAGAAAGCAGCACAAAGGACCAATGGACACAGACACAGAGTTTGAATCTGGTCTAGATTTGCATAAGAGGGAAGCTGCTATAAAAGTGAGGTGTCTTGCAGAGGACCCCGGGTCTCGTCTTGTCAACATGGGAGCATCGATCCGGATCGGCAGAAGCCCGGCTCCACCCCCTCCCCCATCTAACTCACCTGGCCAGTGAAGTTAAGGGGAGCAACTAATTGGTAACAACAAGACGGAGTGTGTTTGTGTGTGTGTGTGAGTGTATATGCATATAATACAGTGTTAATGAATACATGTATTACTAATAAATGTGGCGTTCTGCCTTATTCCCCCTGAAAAGATCCTGTGCAGTACTTTAAGTACAACACCTGCTCCTTGGGGAGCACTGGGGTGGAGGCGAGCTGCCAGGCCAGGATGCTGGGAAGCAGCTCCCTAGAGCAGATGCGGTGGGGGCCTGTTGCCCAGAGATTCCCAGCAGCAGACCCACCCGTCACAGATCCCAAGGCCAGAAGGCACCATTGTGCTCATCTGAGCTGAGCCATCCCTAGCATGGGCCTGCCCTGAACGAACGCCTGCCCCCACCCCACGGCTGCAGCAGAGCTTCAGCGGGGTCCTGGCTCCAGCTCTAGTCCCCCATGGCCAAGAAAGATCAGCTCCACCCAGGCCGGGAGCTGCAAGACACTCAGGCCGAGCTCCTGAGAGGGACGGGAAGAGCTGAGCTTGGTTAGCCCCCAGTGCATGTTGAGGGTTCTCCATGTGCACCCCATAAATCCAGCAGGGGGTGGGGGCAGGTCAGGGCACAAGGCCCAGTGGGGCAGGACGGGGCACAAGGCCCAGTGAGGCCGCACTGGGCAGGCACCTGTGGCGGTGGCGGGAGCAGGGCCGGCTCCAGGCACCAGCCCACCAAGCTTGTACTTGGGGCGGCACCTGGAGGGGGGCGACACGGCGCGGTGCTCCAGCTCCGGCCGCCGGGGAGAGCGGAGCCGCAGTGGGCTCGCCGCCCTCCCCCGGCGCTCTGGCTGCCGGGGAGAGCAGAGCCTGTGGCGGGCTCGCTGCCCTCCTCCCGGCGCTCTGGCCGCCAGGGAGAGCAGATCCCCAGCCGGGCTTTCCGCCCTCCTCCCGGCGCTCTGGACGCCGGGGAGAGCGGAGCCCCGGCTGGGCTCTCCGCCCTCCCCCCGGCGCTCCGGCTGGTCGGGGAGAGCGGCCCGCGGCCAGGCTCGGCACCCTCCCCTGCCTTGGGAGGCAAAAAAGCCAGAGCCGGCCCTGGGCAGGAGAAAATGGTTTCTGATGGCTGGAGGTGGGATGGTCTGTGGCAGCCCCAAGAGCCGGGGGAACCAGTCCTGTTGCAGACAGAGCTCAGGACGTCCCTGGAGGGGGTGCTCAGATGGGGCTGCCTGCCGGGTCGGGGACCTGCCAGCCCTACGTGGGCTTTACAGATGGGCAGAGAGTGGGAATCTGCACAGCCTGGGAGATTGTTCCAGGGCTTAGTTCTGGGCACAGTTCAGTTCCAGGCTGATTTAGTTCCAGCTTCAACTTCCAGCCGCTGGCTGTTCGTGTTGGACTTTTGTCTGCTAGAGAGACGAGCCCAGCACTGGGTGTCTGATCCCAAGCAGCATGGCCAGACAGGAGCCTCACTCTTGACCCTACTCTGGGTTAAGTGAAAGAGCTGGAGCTCCGGGAGCCTCTCCCTCTCAGGCAGGGTTCCTGACCCTTTCCTCATTCTCAGGGCTCTTCCTGGACCCCTCCCCAATTTATCACCATCCTCCTTGGCTTGTGGGCACCAGAACTGGACACAGGGGCCCAGCAGCGTCACACCAGGGCCAAACCTAGAGGGAAAATCACCTCCCTGCTTCTTCTCAAGATTCCCATTTGTGCACCCAGGGCTACATTAGTCCCTCTGGCCCCAGCGTTGCATGGGAATCCATGTTCAGCTGGTATCTCTTTGGGAGATGCCACGGCTGGCGGCAGGAGGGAACACTGTTGACGTAACACACCTAGATCTTCTACAGCCTTTGACTTGGGACCACACGACATTTAGAGTGACAAACCGAGACTGCTACGAAATCAGCGTGGCCCACACTGAACGCATTCGTGGCCGGTTAACTGACAGGGCCCAAAATGAACCCTGTAAACAGGAACCAGCCCTTGAGGGGGGTGTCTCCAGGGGGTCCCGTAGGGATTGGGTCTCGGCCTGTGCTATTTGCAGCTTTATCAATGGCCTGAAAGAAAACTTCAATTCATCCCTGGTCACATCAGCAGAAGACACAGACATTGGGGAACAGGAAATAACGCAGAGGCCGGATCACTGGCACAGAGCCACTGGGATGGGGGACGCCACAACCCCCAAATCTTTTCACCATCCCTGCTCCACACAGAGGAGGGACAGAGTCCCCCCGGTCTGAGTGTGTGGCCAATGCTCTTTGTGCCTAGCTGGACAGTTACATGGAGACGTATTACAAGGCACCATGTGCTCATGGCCAGCTCACCAAGCCGTACTGATTTTGCATCAATCTCGGTTTGTCACTCTAAATGTCATGTAGTCCCAAGTCAAAGGCCGTAGAGGATCTAAGTGTGTTACATCAACACTGTTCCCTCCTGCTGCCAGCTTTGACATCTCCTCCCAAAAGAGATCAAGCTAGCAACAGGATCTATTTTCAATAAACCCATGGCAATTGGCATTAATTCCATCCCCCTCCTTTAATTTGTTATTAACTGAGTCCATATCAGCTGCTCCTTTCTCTCTCCCAGGATTGCTGTTAGGCTGTCAGCCCTATAAGCACCCAGGCCATCCCCTTTACTCTTTTTAAAAGAGCGGCACAACAGTAGTTTTCTCCCAGATCTCTGGAACTTCCCCAGTGCTCCAAGACTTATTGAAAATCAACCTTAATGGGCCAGCGAGTTCCTCAGCCAGCTCCTTTCAAACTCTTGGATGCAAGTTCTCTGGACCTGCTGATTTCAAAGGGTCTGACTTTCATAGTGTGGAGCAGCCGTGAGACAAAGAGAGCCAGCCACCAGAGGAATTCCCAGCACCACTCTCTGGATGGGGGGTGCCCCCCCAAACTCCCAGTGCAGAGGGGCTCTGAGGCGGGGCAGTACCTGAGGCGGGCCGTGCCTGTAGCCAGCGTGCTGATGCAGTAGCGGTGGGCAGTGTAGAAGTAGTCCTGGTAGGGGATGCCCTGCGTGATCACCTCCGAGTCCACCACGCAGGCACCACTATCGGGGCTGGCACGGAACAGGGTCTGGGAGGAGGCCAGCTCTGCTCATCTCATCACAGGCCAGAAACAGCCCTGCATTGTCCCGCCACGCCTGCTGCCATCCTGCACTTGCTAACCCCCCCCACGGTTGCCACCCCGCCCCAGCAGTCCAGCCCCCCCATGCAGTCCAGCCCCTCCATGCAGTTCAGCCCCACCCCTGACCTGGCACCCCGCCCCGCGCAGTCCAGCCCCACCCCTGACCTGCCACCCCACCCCGCGCAGTCCAGTCCCCCCCACCATGCAGTCCAGCCCCACCCCTGACCTGCCGCCCTGCACTGCGGAGTCCAGCCCCCCCACCATGCAGTCCAGCCCCACCCCTGACCTGCCGCCCTGCACTGCGCAGTCCAGCCCCCACACCTGCTGCCCCCTACCATGCAGTCCAGCCCCACTCCATCCAGCCCCCCCATCCCGCTGCTCCTTCACACCCTCCTGGGGCTCCGCTGCCCCCTCACCTGTGTCTCCACCACAGTAGCTGCCTTAGGCCCCAGCGGATTGCTGAGGGGGATGGTATAGGAGAGGACACGGCTCTGGTGGCACTTGCTCTTGCCACTCCATGAGGTCAGCGTCACGTCTGGGGAGAGCAGGGGGTACCATCAGGGCGGGGGCAATCGTCCACTCAGGGGCCTTCCCCCATCTCCCCCCACGCATGCCTCTCATCCCCAACTCCCAGATACAAGGCCCTGCGTGGCCCAGTGGAGCACCCGGCAGCATGAGCTGGTGACCCATGTCCTCCAGCCAGCACAGGCCACACGGGTCGTGTGCAGCGCCAGGCATGGGCCTGGTGCCCAGTCCAAGGCCTCCCCTGCACTGCCGTTGGCAGCTCCCTGGAGCACCAAGCCCAGAATCTCTGAGGGCAGCGGGTCCCAGGTGTTGGGCGATGCCCCACTGCACTGCCCTCCTGTGCCCACCACACACATGCCCAAGACCCTTGGCCTGGCTGGCGCGGGGTGTGTGCCCTGGGGGTGGAGAGTGCCCTCGCCCTGCACTGGCTGCTCCTGGCCCAGCCCCGCTCAACTTCGGGATCTCTGCGAGGCCGCCTGGCCTGGAGCTACCGTGTCCCCTGCCCCATACACCTCGACTCGGGCCAGCAGCGCCCCATGGGTGTCCTGAGGAGTGAGCCAGACCCAGCCCAGCTGTCATCTGGAGGGTAGAAGGGGGCAGCCAGCTTGTGGCCCCAGGGAAGACTCAGCCCCAGCCCGCGCCCCTGCCCTGCCCCACCTGTGAACTTGCGCTGGCCCAAGAAACTCTGCATGAACGGCGAGTCGCTGAAGAGCATCTGCTGCAGCCGCTCGGCCCCCAGGCAATAGACGCAGTTCAGCAGCAGCCGCCCGGGCAGGTCTGAGAAGGCGTCCACCTCCCCTGGGGGGAGAGAGGGGTGAGGAGTTGCCTGGGTCCTAACCCAGTTCTGGGAGGACAGTGGGATCAGAGCAGGCAGGCTGGGAGCCAGGACTCCTAGGTTCTATTCCTGGCTCTGGGAGGGGAGTGGGGCCTAGTGGTTAGAGCAGGGGTCTGGGAGCCAAGATTCCTGGGTTCTCTCCTTGGCTCTGGGAGAGAGGTGGGGCCTAATGGTTAAAGCTGAGGGCTGGTATGTTTGGGCAGGGCTGGGCTATCACCTTCATCCTGCGTGGAGGAGGAAGAGGAGGAGTTGCTGGTGTCAGTGGGGAGGTCCTCATGGGGTAGCAGGTCCCCCAGGGCAGGCAGCGGGGCCCCCCCCAGCACCGCAGCCTTCGGGGGCTCCAGCCCCGGTGTCACTGTGCAGTTGGAGGCAGTATCCGCCTGGCTGTCCACATTCTCCTCGGGGTCCTCTGCCAGCTGGGGGGAAGGGAAAGTAAGGGGGGCCCCAACATGGGCCCAAAACCTCCCCCAGCCTTGCCCCTTCCCTTCTCCAACCTCCCCTAGAACCTCCTCCAGCCCCAACCTTCCCTTCCCCAAGTCCCCAAAGCTCCCCCATCCCCACCCCCTTCCTCCCCAACACCACCCCCACCTCCTATGGCGCTGGCAGCTGGCCAGCTCAGGGCAGTACCTGGAAGAGGGGTTAATTTACTATGTGTGGGTAACAAAGGGCCATTAACTAGGCTAACTAAGACAAGCCCATGCACTTGTGTTGATAGAAACCAAGAACTGATGGTAACTGTATTTACCTACATCCTGGTGGCTGTAACCAAATTAACTGGTACCTGAAAATCCTTTTCACCTCTTGTCACTCTGTATTACCTGCACATCCTGTATGCAGCTGTGCTCAGTTGTCAGTAGATGCAAAGGACTGTAGCTAGCACAGAGTGTGAATTCACTGACCGGAGAACCATTTGGCTAGGGCATGTCAGGGCTATACAGTGTTTACAAGACCGAAGCTTCAGATTGAAGCATTCCATCTTCAAAGCAAGGGTTACTGGGACTTTTCACAGCCTCAAGTGTCCATCACGTGTTGTGACGGATTTTCTGTGTGGACACCTATCCGCTGGCTCTGTGTGCGGGAGAGCTATAAATACACCATTCATGGGCCTGAGCCAGCACCTCTGGTCTGCTGAACTCCGACCAGAGAGTCTGAGCCATTGGACTGAGAACAGGACACCCGGAAAGATTCGTGGAAGGACTAAGAGATTTATGGAGAATTCACCAACATTAAATCTCTGCTAACAACTGGTCTCATATATTCTCATTCACCTGTAATGTATTTTATCTGCTTTGACTTTGAATAACGCTCAGGTCTTTTCTTAGTTAGTTTTAGACACTAATTGTCTATGGGGAGATCTGACCTGAGGTAAGTGACGAGTCCTTTGGGACTGGAAGAACCTAATGTGTGGGGAATTTGGGTTTAATCGCCTTTCATCGCAAAGTGCAGGTTGTCTGGGGGGTAATGAGGGGCTAGAATGGCAAGGGACTGTCTGTGTTCCGTGGTAAAACGGGTAGAGTGATCCAGAGGTACGTTTCAGTGCTGGCTTGGTGAAACTGAATGATAGAATACACCCCCAGCCTCGGGTGTCCATCCTATTTTCTGGCCGTCTGTCCTGAGTTTGGCTTTCTCAGCTGTGAGTCACTCCAGGCACCGTGACACCTCCCACAACCCCACCCCCTGAACCTCCCCAGTCCCCCCAAACCTCCCCCGGCCCTGCCCCCTCCCTTCCCCAACTTGCCCCCACCAACCCTTCCCCCCACTCACCGAGGCGGCCCCATCGCTGCTGCTAGCCAGTGAGTGGAAGCTCTGACTAGCAGCTGTCCTGGCCAACGTGGGGCTGGGCTCCAGCTTGAGGTCAGCAGCGCAGGGCAAGGCCAGGTCTCTCAGCTCCATAATGTCACTGAGCTCCCTGGCTGGCCTGGAGGGGGGGGGGGGGAGGAGTCACTGGGGCGCCAGGGGTCGCACAAGTGTCAAGGTCACTGGGTCCCGCGGGGTCGGGAATCGCACCAGGGCAAGTCTCGGGGTCAGACACGGGGGGAGGGGGGGGGAGGAGTGTGCCAGCTTTTCCAGGGGTGGTGGGGGAAGGGCAGGCACCAGCTTATCCCAGGGGGGCAGGGGCTTCCCATTCGACAGAGGTCCCAGGGTTCCCAACACCTCGGGTGGGGCCAACCTACTCTCGAGGAGACAGCTCCCTGCCAGCTCCCCCTTGGGCAAGAGGACCCAGACTCTCTCATGGGGCGGTGGGGAAGGTGCGGGGGGGGGGGGGGGGGGGGGGGGGGGGGGGGGAGAGCCAGACCTGAGGGCACCGCAGCAGAGGTCGGAGGCCTGTGGCTGGCCCCACACGGGGGGGGAAGGGGGGCTCACACTCACCCCAGGCCATTGAGCTCGTCAGTGGGAACAGGACAGACGTAGTCATCGTCCTCACTGGTGAGGCCAAGCTCAGCGCCGTAGCCCTGGTGAACAATATGCCAAAGCTCCCGGGGAGACAGCGTCTGGAGGCGGGAGACAGCGTCAGGTGGGGCAAGAGACAGCGTTGGGGGGGACAGAGTTTGGGGGAGAGAGACAGCGTTGGGGGACAGCGTTTGCGGGGGGAGAGAGACAGCGTTGGGGGGGTGGGCAGTGTCTGGAGGGGAGACAGCGTCGGGGGGAGGAACAGCGTTGGGCGGGGGACAGCGCCGGGGGGAAGGGGCAGTGTCTGGAGGGGGGGACAGCATCGGGGGAGGGGACAGCATTTGGAGGGGGACAGCGAGCAGTGACCCCGGGCCCCACCCCCAAGCCTCCCTCTGTGCCCCCCAGGATTCCACCCCCAGATCCTCACCCCCAAATTGCCTTCTATCATCCCCCACCCCCGCCCCGGGTGCGGCTGTACCTTCTCCAGCAGCGCGTTCTGCCACAGACGGAAGATCAGCATGAAGCAGCGATCACGGGCTCCAAATGAGGTGAAGAAATGCTGGGGGGAGGGGAAAGTGAGACCCGACCCCTGGCTCTCCTGGTGCCCCTCACTCCCGACCCGCAGCCCCTGCTAGCCCAGCCCTGGGCTCCCCCTCTCCGCAGCTCTGCTGGTGCCCCTCACTCCTGACCAGCAGCCCCTGCCAGCCCAGCTCTGGGCTCCCCCACACCTGTCCCACTCCTTCCCACAAGGAGGCCCAGCAGGGCACTGATGCTGCTCAGACAGTGGCCTCCAGCTGCCAGGAAACCCCCCTCCCACCAGGCCCCATCTCAGAGTGACCCGGGAGAGGCCAGACTCAAGTGTCCCTGGGGCAGCACTTCTGTGAGGGGCAGGGATGGGGGTTACCCTCTTGGCACTCCCCAGCCCTGCCTCTTGCGGATCAGGGGGTCCCCACCTGACCCCTCCTCGGGTGAGGATGCCAGCACCCACACAGAGCGGCAGGCAGGACCTGTCCCCTCTCCCTGTGGGGCTGCCCCCAGGGGACCCACCCGGCTGTCTCTGTGTCTACCCTGCATCGGGCAGGGGCACCTGGGACGCCATAGTCCTGCTGGGAGGGGCTGTGCGGAGGCTGGACAGGGGTATGGGGCTGCCCCCCAAGGAGAGGGGCCCAGGGTGGGGGGAGCCCCGGCCCCATCTCACCTTGTCGGCCGCAGTGCAGACCTGGATGGCATTGGGAATCAGCTTGGCCATCTTCTCCTTCTTCAGGCATTTCACCTCCCGCAGCGGGACAGAGATCTGCAGGGGGCAGCAGTCAGGGGGCAGCGTGGCAGGAGGGGCAGGGTTGGGGGGAGGTAAAAGAGAAGCTGGAGGTGGCCCAGGGCAGCAGTGGGAGGGGCAGGAGGTGCCTGGGGGGGAAGGGAAGCTGGAGGCGGCCCAGGGGAGCAGTGGGAGGGGCAGGGAGTACCTGGGGGGAAGCTGGCAGCCCAGGGGAGCAGTGGGAGGGGCAGGGAGTACCTGGGGGGAAGCTGGCAGCCCAGGGGAGCAGTGGGAGGGGCAGGAAGCTGGAGGCACCCAGGGCAGCAGTGGGAGGGGCATAAGGGCACCTGGGGGGAAGGGAAGCTGGGTAGGAGGAGCAGGGTGGGGGTGTAAAAGGGAAGCTGGAGGTGGCCCAGGGTAGCAGGGAAGTGATGAAGTGGGAATTTTCTTAATGTTTTGTATGAATACTGTGTGTGCGCCTCAGTTTCCCTTATGTGTCACATAAGTATCTAGGTGGTGATCATTGCAAAGTCCCCTAAGGGCAGGTGTTACTGCCAACTGGCTGCCTGGGCCCAGACAATGGCCAGACATTCTGTATCCTGGCAACTGATGACCAGGCCCATCCTCTGCAAGAGCCAGCTGCGAGGAGTTGGAGAAAAGCAAGAGGTGGAGGCCAGGTGACCAGTTTGCCCAGGAAAAAGACAAAGGATGGAGGAGGGCAGCTGGGTGTAACTGAGGCTGGGCTGCTCGAAACTGGGGAGTCTCCTGGTTTTGGGACTTGGGGGAGAGCCCAGGGATCTGTGTCTCCCCCAGATGGACTCTGCTGCTCTCTGTGCTAACAAGATCTGTCCTATGCTGTGTTCCAGGTGGCTGCTAAACCGTCTGTAACACACTGGCTGACTCCCTGCTGAGTGCAGAGCTGGGTGCATGGCCCTTTGGGGCGTGAGGCTTCCCCAGGTACCTAGTCGGGCAGGCTCCCTGCGGGGAGCTCACAGGGTGAACAGGTCAGACCCAGCAGGCGCTGAAACTGAGGAGACTGACCCTGGTTACAGTGTGCATAGGGGTGTCACACTACTCGAGGGCCCTGGCTGAACTTCACTCAGAGCTGTCCAGAGCACCCAGACTATGCACCCGTGACAAGGAGGGGCAGGGTTCTGGGCCCCTGGGTGGAGAGGCAGAGGAGGTGGCCCAGGGCAGTGGGGACATGGCAGGGCTTGCAGTCCCCTAGGGGGATGGGAAGCTGGAGGCAGCCCAGGGTAGATGGGGCAGGGCAGAGCTCAGGGACACTGAGGGGAGAGGGGCAGTGGCCCAGGGCACCAAGGGAGGTGCAGGATTCAGGGGCACCTGGAGGGGATGGGGGGGCAGAGGAAGCTGGCAGAGCCCAGGACAGTGTGGGGAGGTGCAGGGCTTGGGGTCCCTTGGGGAGATGGGAAGCTGAAGACAGTCCAGGGCATTAGAGGCAGGGCAGCACTCAGGTGCAACGGGAGGGGGGAGGGGCAGCGGCCCATGGCAGCGAGGAGAGGTGCAGGGCTCGGAGGCACCTGGGGGGTGGGGCCTCAGGGTGCCCGGGGGAGGGGCAGAGGAATCTGGCAGGGCCCAGGGCAGTGGGGGAGGGGCAGGATTCAGGGGTGCCTGGGGGGCAGGAGGGCCGCAGGGCACCCAAGGGGGGGTCGGTCACTCACTGCTGTCTCCCAGCGGAAGATGTTGCTGTAGAAGCAGAGCCAGTTCTCGGACAGGTAGAGCCGCCCCTGGAGCAGGATGTCGCGCTGCAGTGCACAGGAGTAATCTGGGGAGAGGGGAAACGTCAAAGCCAGCCCAGTGGGGGGGCCTGTGGCTGAGCTGGAGGAGGGGAGGCAGGGCTGGGCTAGCAGGGGCTGCGAGTCAGGAGTGAGGGGCACTCCCAAAGCTGGCGGGGGGCAGGGCTGGGCTAGCAGGGGCTGCAGGGCAAGAGTGAGGGGCACCCGCAGAGCTGCGGGGAGAGGAGAGAGCAGCACTCCCATTTGACAGCACAGGGAGCAGGCTAGATCTGTGGGGGGAAGGGAGCTGCCAGTGTGGGGGGCCTGGGGAAAAGAGGGGGCAATAGGTCGTGGGGAGTGGGTACAGCAGGAGCTAGAAGGCCAAGTGCCAGCACCGCCCCCCCCCCAGACACACGGGGGGAGCCCCCTGAGTGAGCAGGGACTGGAGGCAGGTGTGGAATAGTTGTGAAAACATCTGGGGGACAAGTGAGAAGATGGGGGGGCTCATCCATGGCTCCCCTCCCTGCTCAGCCTGTTCCTTTGCACCCACATTCCCTCCCTGCTGGCCCCTGCTGCCCCTCCACTGGCCCTGCCCCCATGCCAGCCCCACCCTAGTGCCCCTCCCCCATGGCCCCCCCTCACCCACAAGCAGCCGCTCGCTCTCCGGCAGCCCCTTGAAGATCCTGCGGAAATCCTCATTGCGCTGTTTGTACGTGGGGCTCAGCATCTGCGGGGGATCGGGCCTGTCAGGGGTGCAGTGGGCCATGCCCCACCCCCTGATACAGCGGGGAGGGGGACCCTCAGCTACATTTTTGGAGCATGCAGGGGCACCGGGCAGGGTCCCAGGGGGTCCCTGGGCCAGCCGCAGGAGGGACTCTGGGAGTGGGGGGGGGGTCCTGGGAGGGCAGAGTTGAGGGGATAGGAAAGTTCTGTCCAAGTTGCCCACCCCGTCCAGACATTGGCTGCTCCAGGAAACAAAGGGGGAGGGGTCAGGCTGTGCCTCTCCCACAGCTGAGCAGAGCTAGCAGGGAAAGGAGAGAGCTCAGAGTACCGCCTGCCCCTCCCTCAACCCCCAGCCAATCCCCTCCCCCTCCAGCCATGCTCCTCCCCTGCCCCTCCCCACCCAACTCCACATCAGAAATCATGGGGAAGAGGGGAGCATAAACCAAGCCCCTCCCCACCCCCCTTCTTACTCCTCCCCCTCACTGCCTCCCATCTCTGCCCCCCATCTCCAGTAGGGCTGCAGTGGGGGGGGGAGAGGGGAGGGAAGGTCTCTGAAGGGAGCAGGGGGGCTGGGCTCAGCCCCATGAATGGGGGCCAGGACAGACAAAGCCCAGAGAAGGGGTGAGGGGCACAGCACAGGGCTGGGGTAGCGATGGGGGGCGGGGGCTGGAGGGTGTTGTAGGGCTGGTCTGCCCCACCCCAGGGATGCACCCAGCTCTGGGCTGTGCTCAGATGGGGGAGGTCCCCAGAGTCCCTCCTGCCACCCCCTCCCACAGCTGCCAGGGTCAGAGATAGGGGCGACAGGGGGGAGGCGTAGCTGAACCCTGGGAACTGGGCAGTGTGTGGGGTGCTGGGGCCGCTGGCAGAGCCGCGGGGACTCACGCTGTACCAGCTTTGCGCTTTCTGCAAGGGAAAGAGAGAGATAGGTTAGAACAGGAGCCCCCCAGGGGTACACCCCCAAATCCTGCTCCCACCAAGACCCCCAGTCCCCTGTGGTACCCCCCAAAGCCCTGCTCTCCCAGGACCCCCAGACGCATCCCAAAGCCTGCTCCCCGAGGGATACACCCACAAGCCCCCAAGTACTTGCCACCCCCACCCCGAGAGCCCTCCCCTGAGCATGATGACCCAGGGGATACCTCCCAGAACCCCCCCAGAGGCTGGCCCCCAGGAATGGCCCCCAGATGCTGGCTCCCCAGGGAATACCTCCCTAGAATACCCAGGACCCCCACAGAGCCCTCAGTACTGCAATGCAGAGCTCCTCCACAGGGATCCCAACAGCCCTGGATCCAGGGAGTCCCCAAACAACCCTCAATACCCTGCAGAGCTGGGGGGCAGGGCTGGTCGAGCAGGGGCTGCAGGTTGGGATTCAGGGGCACCGGCAGAGCTGGGGGAAACCCAAGGCTGGGCTAGCAGGGCTGAATGTCGGGATTAAGGGGTACTGGTAGACCTGGGCTGGGCTAGCAGGGGCACCCAAAAATAGTCCCCAATATCCTGGCACACCCCCCCCCACAGACACCCACAGCCCCCCAGGATCCAGCCCCCCTCACCTTGCTGTTGCGGATGAAACTCCTGGCACTCAGTGGGTAGTTGAGGGGGGCAGACAAGGGGCCCCGCTCTGGGACACTCTCTGTGCTCTTTTCCACCATGGCATCTGCAGGGAGCTCTGGGGAGGTCCGGGGGGGCAGCAGTAGGCGCTTCCGCAGGGACGGAGAGCTGCTGGGGCTGCTCCGGGGGGAGGGGCTGCCTGTGCTGGGGGAAGACAGAGTGAGGGGGGCCCCATGTATTCCTCCAGCCCCCCTCCCCATTCCTCCCAGGGCCCTTCGCTCCCCTTCCCTTAGCCCTCCAGTGCCTCCCTTCATCCCCTGCTCCCCATCTCTGCCTGTGGCACACTGTACCTCAAAATAGCACCCTGTAACTCCCATAGTCATCAGTCATATATAGTTGTGATATTTCATACAAAGAATGCCATGTATGAGATCATATGAAAGGTCATGATCTGCTGAAACCCCTTGTTCTGTCCAAATATGTATATTGTTAGTGTGTATGAAGTTATGAGATTGTGCTATATGGTTGTTACTGAAATATGTTCTAAGTTTGAGAGTCTGTACTATATGGTGGTGACCCCAGCCCAGGAGGGTGTTAATCGACCATTAATCAGTAGGGGGGTTGTAATCAAGTGATTTACAATTCAACATCAGTTGTGCAAGCACCACACCAGGGGATCGCTCAACCCTGTGACTCAGCAAAGCGCACCAGGACCTATCTGGGCAAGTGTCTTCCAGGCACATGGACTGAGGATATAAAATAGGGAACAGTGGCATCATGCTTTGGCCTTTCTCCTCCCCTGGAAGCAACAAGGACCTGAGAAGACAAAGAACTTCAGCAAAGGAGACTGGTCCCAGGTTTAAGGGAGAAACCTGTGTATTATGAATAAGGCTGCAAGTCTTTCATGGAGGTCATGGACTTCCACAGGTGCAGCGGCTGGTGCGGCTGACCCCAGGGAGGCCCGAGCAGCTGGGGCAGCCCTGGGGCCAGCTGCACCAGCCACTGCTCCGGCAGCCCCAAGCAACTGGTCCCAGGAGCTGCCCCAAGCTGCAGTCCGGGAGCAGCAGCAGTGCCCCAAGCTGCCCCTGCCAGGAGGGGTCACAGGCAACCCCACACCTCCAGGAGCAGCAGCGGCAGCAGGGCTCCGGGCTGCCCCACACCCCCAGGAGCAGCAGCAACCGCTGGAGCACCCCCACCCCAGCAGCAGCGTTGATTGGAGCACTCCGCCACCCCCCCCAGTACCTAAGATTTAGTTAGGGGTATTTTTAGTAAAAGTCACGCCAAGTCACTGGCCATGACTTTTTGGTTATTGCCCATGACCTGTCTGTGACTTTTACTAAAAATACCCGTGCCTAAATTGTAGCCTTAATTATGAACTGTAACATCCAGTGGGGTGAGAAACTTGCTTGAAAATACTGCCAAGTATGATAAGGTTTAAGATTTAGGTTGTGTGGTTATTTTTATTTTCTTTGGTAACCATCTCTGTCCTTTTATGTCCACCACTTATAATCACTTAAAATCGATCTTTCTGTAGTTAATAAACCTGTTTTATATTTTACCTAAAACAGTGTGTTTTGCTTGACGTGCTTGGGAAACCTCAGCTTGGATACAAAAGCTGCTGCATGTCCTCCCCATATAGAGGGAGGAGCAAACTGGGTTATAAACTTACACTGGTCAGGCTTCTGCCCAGGGCAGGACGGTACAGCTCAGAGGCCAAAGTCAGGGAGCCGGGGGGAACTGGCTGGTGCCTTTTGCTGTGTGATTCATGAAAGTTTCAGAGGCCTTCATGCAATCTAGCTGGGTGTGGGGATCCACCTGCTGTTGTGCTGATTGATGGGGGGGATGGGGGGCGGGTTGCTGCTTGTCATTAGCAAAGCATATTGAGAGACAGCCCAGACTGGAGAGTGAAGGGGGGGTATAGCAGTACCCCAGTTCCAGATTGTACCCTGGGGATCCCATCACCCCCATCCCCCCAGCTCAAGACAGGGCTGTTCTTGGGGCTAAGGACTAGAAACAGGAAATGCTTCTCCCATGGGGTGACATGACTCTGATTCCAAAGGGGGCACCTGGGAATGCCTGAAATGAGGGGACAGCTCTGAGCAGAGGAGACCCCCAAGGAGGAAGAGCCACGGGTGAGGGGAGCTCGTGGGTCTGACAGGGGGTAGTGCCAGCTAGGGGGGCATGGGTGTGACATGGGGTAGTGCCAGCTGGGGGGGGGCTGTGGGTCTGATGGGGGGTGGTGCCAGCTGGAGGAGGGGGGGCTTGGGTGTGACGGGGTAGTGCCAGCTGGGGGGGCTTGTGGGTCTGATGGGGGGTAGTGCCAGCCGGGGGGGACGGGCTGTGGGTCTGATAGGGGGTAGTGCCAGCCCAGTGCAGTAGGACCGAGCTGGAACCGACCCACCCATCTCACAAAATGGCTATTTGTTCTCAGCTCCATCCCGACTCCACTCCCCAGTGCAGCCAAATGACTCCATTGCCCCCGTCCACTCCCAGCCCGACCCCAGCACACAGAGCCGAGGGGAAAGAGCCAGTACTGCAGTGGCCGGGGCTGCAGGTCGGGAGTGAGGGGCACTGGCAGAGCTGGGGACAGGGATGAAGCTGGCCAGTGTTGCTGCCCCTAAAACATCTCTCACCCTCCCCCCTCCCTCTGCTCATCACATGCCCCCTCCCCCACCCCCATGTCCCATCGTGCCCGACACTTACTGGCCACCTGGGACTCAGCCTACTGCCAAGGGAAGCATGTGGGGGCCCTACTTCCTGGGCAGCTTCAGATCTGGTTGCTGTTGCCCCCGCCCCTCCCAACAGGTGGCCAGGGCCAGCCTGACACTGTGACAGCTGCTGGGGGCCGGTGGGTGAGTGGGAGGGGGCCTAGAACCTCCAGAAGAGCCAGGTCAGGGGCAGCATTAGACACCCACGTATCCCCCCCAGCTGGGTTCAGGCCAAGCAGGAAGGGGGTCATGGCCAGCACTGGCCCCAATGTCCCCGTACAGTGCTATGGGGCGCTGTGCTGCAGGAAATGTGGCTGGGGCTTGGGGGAGGGGGTTGCTGTGGGGAGAGGACCCCCTGCTGACCTTTCCACCCCCTGCAGCACAGGCCCCCTAGTGCCAAGCTGGGGCATTGGGGCTGGCACCGACTGCCAGGGAAGAGTGCCCCTTGCTGAGCCCAGGCCCCACTCCTTGGCCACCTACCAGGGTCCAGAAGGTCCTGAGATTCCCCTGGCCACTGCCATCAGCTGGGCCACGCCTTTGGCTGTAGGACTCTGGTGGCTCCTAGGGGCCCAAAGTGACAGGGGTTCTGGGGCCCATCACATGCAGCAAGATGCTGCCAGTCCCAGGCCTGGCACATGGGGCCCCTGGCTGCAGGAGAATGGCTGGGCCAAGACCTGGCACCAACTGGCAGAGGGAGGTAAATATGGGGCCGATCCAGCTAGCTTGGCTGGGCTTGAGGGGCTGTCTGTCTGGCCAGTGACTGCCAGCAACCTCCGGCCCCATCTGACGTTGGGGGGAGCCCAGAGAGCATCCCTCAGCCCAAGTAGGACAGACCATGCAGGACAGCTCTGCCGGTGCACCTCACTCCCAACCCGCAGCTTCTGCCAGCCCAGCTCTGAGCAACCCCGACCCAGCTCTGCCGGTGCCCCTCATTCCCGACCCGTGGCCCCTGCTAATCCAGCTCTGGGCTACATAAATCCTGGGCCAGAAGGGACCATTGCGATTATCTAGTCTGGCCAGAGAAATTCCCCAAAATAATCCCTAGCACAGAGTTTTGAGAAGAACAGCGCCTCATGGTTTAAAAATGGCCAGTGATGGAAACATTGGAAAAATTAATTCCCCTCCCTGTTCAAATGAATGCCTCATTTCCCGTCTAAATTCATACGCTTCAACCTCCAGCCGCTGGGTCATGATTGGGGTGTCTGACTCCCCTCCCCACCCCACAGCAAGGCCAGAGGGGAGCCTCTCCCTCTCCTGACCCTTTCCTCATTCTTGGGGCTCTTCCCAAGCCCCTCCCCAATTTATCACCATCCTCCTTGACCTGTGGGCACCACTGGACACAGAGGCCCAGCAACATCACACCAAGGCCAAACCAAGCCTCCCTGCTCTCCTGGAGATTCCCATTTGTGCACCCAGGGCTGCATGATCCGATCCAAGTCCTTTTCAGTGTCCCTGCTCCCCAGGACAGAATCCCCTGGCCTGCGAGTGTGGCCGATGCTCTTTGTTCCTAGCTGGACAGTTACATGGATTCGTATTAAATAGTCACTACCCCCTCTCTGCCAGTGCCCCTCACTCTTGACCTGCAGCCCATGCTATTCCAGCCCTGGGCTCCCCCCACTTCCACCGATGCCCCTCTACTCTGCCCTGCCATCCTGGGGAGTGTCTCTAGGAGATGATCTGGGGGCACAGAGGGAAAGGATAGATGGGCATTGCCTGTCTCAGAGCCCCTCGAGCCTGCGTTCTAATGCTGAAGGGGGCAGACACTCAGCCTGTTAAAGGGTCTGTGTCCCAGCTGTGCACAGAGATTCCTGAATGCAGGGCCCCCTGCCCTGCCTGGCCCACTGCCCTCCCAGGAATCTCCAAGAGCACAAAGCAGTCAGGACAGACACTCAAGATGCCCAAAAAGAAGAACAGGAGTACTTGTGGCACCTTAGAGACTAACAAATTTATTAGTCTCTAAGGTGCCACAAGTACTCCTGTTCTTCTTTTTGCGGATACAGACTAACACGGCTGTTACTCTGAAACTTGTCAAGATGCCCAGGCCCCTCACCCACCATGGGAGGGCATCAGCCCTGCCCCGATTGCTGCCCCTTGGCGTGCTTGCAGAGGGATTTGGGGGTTGGCGAGGCCTGGCCTGCCCTGTTCCTGCAGTGCCCTGGGCCGGCACAGACCCGACGGGATGCTGGCATCCTAGCCACCGCGGGCCCCAGGCTCTCTGGGATTTGCCTGCTGCAGGCACCCATGGACCCAGGCACTGCTTCGCAAACAGATTCCTAGAGCAGCGATTCTCAACCAGGGCTCCCTGGGGGGCTCGAACAGGTTTCAGGGGATCCATCAAGCATGGCTGGCGTTAGACTGCTTGCTACCGCCTAATGCGGCCCTGGCTTGTATACACAGAAAACCCAATTGTGGCACTGCTGGACCATGGAGATTTTATAGCATGGGGGTGGGGGGAAGACCTCAGAAAGAAAAAGGGGGAGAACCCCGTCCTAGGCAGCTCTGTAGTTCAGACAGCTGGGAGAGGGACCCAGGTGTCCGGCTCAGCTGAATGCAGGGAAAGGTACTACAGGTGCCAGTCTCTCCACAGGGCCCATCGCTACCCAGACCCCCAGGGCTAGAGCAAATGCCAAAGGCCTGCGCCCAGCCCAAGATCCCCAGCCAGGAGCTCAGCGCAGGGCACTAGGCAGCGCCGGGCTCAAGGCCGAGCACTCGCTCAGCACAGCCTGGGAACCTGCCAGCAGGGCCGCCTGGGGATGGGGGGGGGGGGCAATTTGCCCTGGGCCCCGCAGGGGCCCCCACAAGAATATAGTATTCTATAGTATTGCAAGTTTTTTTAATGGAAGGGGCCCCCAAAATTGCTTTGCCCCAGGCCCCCTGAATCCTCTGGGCGGCCCTGCCTGCCAGGGAGTGGGAAGGGGGCTCGGAACAGAGAAGGCAGAGCAATAACAGCCCAGGAGAGAACCCAGGAGTCCTGGCTCTCAGACACCCTTCCCCACAATTCTAGAATACCAGAGCCCACTTCCTTAACCTCCATCCCCGCTCACCCCATCCCTCACCCCACACTCCCCTCCCCCCATGCCCCCGCTAACCCCATCCCTCCCCCCACACTCCCCTCCCCCCATGCCCCCGCTAACCCCATCCCTCACCCCACACTGCCCGCTCACTCCACCCCCCACCCCCCATTCCCCTGCTCACCACACACTGCCCGCTCACTCCGCCCCCCATCCCCCCGCTCACCCCATCCGTCACCCCACACTCCCCGCCCCCATCCCCCCGCTCACTCCATCCCTCACCCCACACTCCCCGCCCCCATCCCCCCGCTCACCCCACACTCCCTGCCCCCCATCCCTCGCCCCTCATCCCCACCCCGGCGCCCCCTTACTCGAACATGGCCCGTGTCCCGGCCCGGCCGGCCGGCCGCCCTGCCTCCCCGCGGAGGAAGAGGAAGGAGCCAGAGGCCCGGCGGCTTCCTCCCCTCCCCCTCTCCGCGCTCCGCCCGCTGCACAAAGGGATGGGGGCTGGGCATCAGGATGCCTGGGTTCTCTCTCTGGCTCTGGAAGCGCCCCCAACCCCTTGGAAAGCAGCGGAGGCTTCCAGGAGAACCCCCCAAACCGCCTCCCGGGTGGCAGCCTCCCCCCCCCCCCCGCCCCACAACAAGCACAGGGTCACTGGGCAGCGCAGCCCCCCTGAGCGACACACCGACCCCCCCCACCGGCCCTCCGGCCACGCACCGAACCCGCCCCCACCCCCGGCCATGCATCGACCCCCCCACCGCCCCCCTGGCCACGCACCTCGCCCCCCCGGGCCACAAATCGAGCCCCCCTCCCCCAGCCCCACAACAAGCACAGGTGTCACTGGGGAGAGAAGCAGCACCCCTAGAGCCCCCCAGGCATGCACCGAGCCCCATGGCAGGGAGGGGCTGCTCTTGGGGTCTGACTCTAAAGCACCCAGCAGGGAGTGGGGCCCTCTGGGCCAGGTGCTGCCCACACCCCAGGGGCTTTGCTCCCTGCCCCCTACCACCCTGAGGCCCTGGGATGGGGGTTGGGTGCACAGCCCTGGGGAAGACAGGTGATGGCAGCACCTGGCCCAGATCAGAGGGGCCATGGGGCTCCCCCAGCCGCTGGCACCAGCTTGGCATCAGCACAGCCCTGTCCCATGGTGGCGATGCCCCCGGAACCAGGGAGGCCAGAGAAGCAGGGCTTGAATCCAGCAACACAAGTGCACCCAGCCCCTGGCACCCACCATGTCCATCTCCGCACCCCCATCCCCTGCCACCGCCAGCCCTGTGCCCTCACCCCCACCACCATCAGCCCCATGCCCTTAACCCCGTTGTTGCCAGTCCTGCATCCTCACCTCTTGCCACTCCTTAGCCGCACGCCCTCAACTCCGCCGCCCCTGGTACCACCGCCCCCAGTCCTGCACCCTCATCCCCTGCCACCCCTCATCCCCACGCTCTTACTCCTGCTGCCCCCAATCATGTGCTCTCACCCCCTGCTATCCCCAGACACCAGCCCCGCCACCCTCAACTCCACCCCCCGTCCTACACCCTTACCCCCCGAGTCTTGCGCCCTCACTCCCTGCCAGCCCCATACCCTCAATCCCGCCACCCCAGCCCTGAGCCTTCACTCCCATCATGCCCAGTTCACTCTGTCCCCTGTGGTGTGGGCAGGGAGGTCAGTACAGAGCGGTTCCCAGGCCAGAGGGGATCCTTGTCACCATCCTGGCTGCCCCCTGCATCACATGGGGGCACTTGATGCTGGCCAGGGAAAGGGGCCACAGCTAAAGCGGGACAAACCCAGCAGGACCTAGTCTGCCCCAGGGAGGATCTGCTGGCGTGCCTGGACCGGAGCCCCCACAGAGCCATCCTGGAGTGTCCCAGCAGGACAGCACCAGTGCCCCCAGCTCAGCCACGTCCCTGGGGCCCTGGCCTCTAGCGGCAAAGCCCCCAGGGCTGGCGGAGCTTCCACCACATTGCTCTTCAGCTGGGACCACTCTGCCAGGCAGGGGTGGAAACAATCAGTTCCAGACTAGGAAGTGTGGAGCAGGCCGGTGGCTGCCAGCGTGGCCGCTGCCTGAGTGGGTGCCTGGGTAAGACAGCTGCTGGGAGCAGCCAATGCCCCGCCAGTGAAGCTGGTACCCACACCTCGAAGGGAGAACATGGCCATGCCATGTGGGGCTTTGGCTGGGACAGCACTGTGGGAAACCAGCATCCCGCAGCACAGCCCACACCCAGGGAGGCCTGGCCTAGGGCTGAGCAGCCCCTGGCCCCATGGAGCCATCTCAGCTGCTGGCAACACACCTGCTGAACAGCCATCCTGCCAATTTGGGCAGAGTGGCTCACCACATTCACATGCTGCCATGCAGCCCACACTCACACGGTGTCCAGGAGTCACAGGTTTGGTGCTCTGGAACTGTGAAGCCAGCCCAGACTCTCCCCATCAGGGTTCTCTTACTCCAGGGCAAGAAGCTTCTGCAGCTTCAGTGCTTCCTGGGTCTGACCTTGGAGCATTCAGCCCCCTGTTCACCCTGTGAGCTCCCTGCAGTGAGTCCACCCCACTAGGACACTTGGTTGAGCCTCACATGCCCCCAAAGGGACCACGCAGCCAGCTCCGCAGCCACAGGAACTCAGCCAGCTTGTGACACAGAAGGTTTATTAGTCAACAGGAACACAGCATAGAACAGAGCTTGTTAGCACAGAGAGCAGGAACTTTCATCAAAGTCCATCTTGGGGAAGGGCATCTAGGGCCCTGGCACCCTTTCCCGAGTCCCAAAACAGGAGACTGACCTTCCAGCTACCTGGCCTCCATCAGGCCCATCGCCCCTTCTCCTTCCTTTGTCTCATTCCCTGGCCAGCAGGTCACCTGGTCTCTTTGTTCTCCAACACCTCCGGCTGATTCTGGCAGAGGAGGGGGCCCAGCCATCAGTTGCCAGGCCAGACCTGCCCTCTAGGGGTCCCTGCAATGATCACACACACGTGTCCCATCACCTAGAGATACTCAAGTATCGCATGGGGAAACTGAGGCACACCTCAGTATTCACAAAAAACAACAACATTCCCACTTCACCACAGTGTGACACACCGAACAACCACCATGCCAACAGGCAGAGGAGCCCTACACACACACACACACACACACGCTGCCACACACACTGTGTCTGGAGGCTCTCCGCACACACCCTGACACGCTCTTACTAACACACTAAAACCCAGTTCAGGTCTCTGGGTGCCCTGCCTGTCCAGCCAGTGTGTCCCCAGTGCTCGGCTGTGAGCGATGCCCCCGTGCTGCCTGTGGGACCCAATTCTACCCCATGGCGCAAGCCCCTCCCCCAGGCTGGCTGCCTCCCACTGGCCACCCCCAACTCAGGGTCACCCTGCATATGCCTCAGCCTCACACATCTCATGGCAGCAAGGGATCTGCTGGTGGCATTGATCCATGTGGGGTAGCTTGCCCAGCACTGGGATGCAGCCACCTCTGGGGCGGGGCAGCTGGAGAACAGCAGCACAACAACACTAACTCAGGGAACGAGAATGCCGTACATAATACAAACAACACTAAGGACTGGCCAGCCTGGCAGGCCCTGCTGCAACCCAGGAGTGCTGGTCTGAGCTGCCAGGGAAACACCTGCACCTGGGAAAGAGCCCGAGGGTGTCAGCGAGTGAATTAGCCTCTCGCTCAAAGTGGGTCAGACAGTACAGCACTGGGGCCAGCTCCGACTGCCAGGGGACAGTGCCCCTTACTGAGAGCCCTGCCCTGTTCCCTGCAGCACAGCACCCCCTACTGAGCCCCACACCCCATTCCCTGCAGCACAGCGCCCCACTGAGCCCCCTGCCCCACCCCCTGCATATCCCTGAGCCCCAGTCTGCTTCCCCCTGGGAATAGACTGGAGGGGACAATCCCCGCTCCACCAGGACCAGACCAGAGGGGAAGATGTCCCCTCCGCTCTATTCCTGAGGGGACAGTTTCCCCGCGCTCCCTCCAACCTCCTACCCCAGGGAATAGACTGGAGGGGACAATTCTCCCCCTACCCTGGGGAATAGACCGGAGGGGACGATCCTCCCCAGGCCCAGGCGATGGGGTTGGCCGGGAGCTGTTGGGACGTCTCAGTCTATTGTCTCTCACCCTTCAGTCCCTGAAGAGACTGTGGTTCAATGTGTCCTCACCAATGGCCCCTGGGTCTATTTTCCCTCCCCAGAACCCCGGGGGGAGGGGGAGGGGTGCCCAGGGGCAATAGGAGCTGGACATGTCCCAGGCGCCTCGTCCAGTGCCCAGCAGGGAGTGAGCGGAGCCTGTGTTTGCTCTGCAATACAATCAACCCGTCGGCAAACACCTCCTGAGATTACCCGACCCTTATCAGCCTGGCACGGGTGGCACACACTGTGCTGGCACCGGCTCAGCCACACCCAGCTCCATGGGCACGGTGCCAAGGCACTTGGCTCTCTGCAGACACCACAGGAAGAGACCCAGCCAGGCCAGGCGTGGGAAAGGCCCAGTGGTCCATTTCCCATCCCTTGAGCCAGCCAATCCCCTGTCATGGGGCTGGATGAGATCCGGTGCCCCCTACAGGGGACAGGCCCCGGGCCTCTTTCCCTGTCCTCCAAGCCAGCCAGTCCCCTGCCATGGGGCTGGATCGGAGCTGACACCCCCAAGGGCTGAGTCTGTATGTTTCCCTCATGCCCTCCATCCCATTGGACCTCAAAGCACCCTCCAGCCCATGCTCACAGATGCAGCCACCTCTGGAGGAGGGGACATCCCCTCAAGTCCCCTGGCACCAGATGTCCCCACCAGGTGCCACATGTCCAGCCCTGAGCTGGGAGCCCTGACACTCTTACACGTGGGGGAAGTGAGCATGGGGCTAGGGACACCAAGCCCCCCTCCCAAGAGCCAGGGCTGCCGCAGGGTTACTGGCCTCCACGGTCCCTGCCCAGGTCCAGTCAGGCCAGGGCCTGAGTGGGTCTGGGGACCTAACCAGCAGAGGCCTGTTTGCCATAGGCACCATTGCAGTGACACCCCCGTCACCCTATGAGCAGGCCAAGCAGCTGCCACCCCCAGGCTCCGAGGAACAGGAATCAGCTCCTCACTGGGCTGACAGGAGTTGGTTGGCTCCGCACACATGCCCCATGTGCCCCACCCACCCACCGCAGCAAAGTCGTGATCGCGGCTCAGATGCTGAGTGGCTCAGGGCTCTTCCTGGGAGCACCGGCAGCCCACCAGCACTTCGGTTACAAGCGCAGCAACCTGCCCGGCTCCATACCGGCACCAACCTGCACCTGCTGCTCTGCACCTGACCCCCTGCTCCCCAGGCAGCCCCCCTGCCCAGCCACCCCACCCCCCACCCCCACTTCAATAGCAAGGAGCTTGTCCAGATGGGGGAGGCAGAATGGGGGGGGGGCACAGGGGAACCTGTGGGGTGGGCTGAGCTGGGGGGGGGGTTCAGGGGAGCTGCTGGGCAGGGTGGGGCAGGCAAGGGGGATCCTGTGGGGTGGGCTGACAGGGGGGCAGCATATAGGGGGGGCATAGGGGAGCCTGTGGATAGCCAGTTTTTAATCCAATCAATGGGGCCCATGTTAATTTTGTACCTTTGTAGTTTTTTAATGTAACTCTCCTGCTGCACTGTGTGAAATGCCAGATCAGACCTTCAGCCCCGACAGGGCTTCCCCTGTCACTGCGACACGTCCGAGCATGTCTGCAGTTCAGCCCCGGACCCAGGCTGGGCAGGACAGGGCAGCGCAGCGCCAGTCTCTGGGAACGAGGGGCCAGCCGATAGGCACCCCTCCCCCCAAGCAGTGGGCCAAAAGCCTGGCAGTTAGCGTAACCAGAGGGGGGGAGTTTGCATTACCCACTCCAACTCCCACATAATCCCCTGCCCATGGGCAGCACATGAACCACCAGTTCAGGTAGACTGGCCCCCACCCCTTCTGTCCAACCCTGGGCCATCCAATCGCTCCCAGCCCTGGAGTTCCAGGTGGCGTGAGGTGCGAGCACTGGCCCCAGCCACCCCGAGTCCCTGGCCGCAGGCCAGCCCACCCTAGCTCCAGCCCCAGCCCCAGCCCAGGCCACAGGGGAAGAGTGGGAAGCAGGATGGGGCCTGGGGTGGAGTGTGAGCAGGGTCATGCCTGGCAGTCTGGGTCTCCTGCCCCTGCGATACCCACTCCCCATGCCCTGCCCCTGCATTGTCCCCAAACTCCAGTCTTGTTGGGCACATTTCTAGACTCATCTTGTGAGCTGCCCAGCCTCACACCACGTCCCTTACAGCAGGGGGACCCACTGACAATAACACAAGAGCGCTGCATTCAAGATAATGGACTCCAAAGTGGCCATGGGGTGTAACTGCTGCTCCAGGAGCAACACACGGTGTGCAGCCTCCGAACTGCCCCTCCCACTCCAATCCCTCTCAAAAGGCCCCCGAAGGCAGTGGGGGTGGATCAGCCCAGCCCCTTGTTATTCTGTCCACCAGTCAGGCCCAGAGGTGCTGAAACCAGGGATGCTGCCGGGCTTGAAGTGGTTTCCATCATAGACAGGGTTTATAGTTTGGTTCAATGACTTCCCCTCCTCCCACCCCCCACTATACAACCTGTTCCAGCACCCCAATCAGGCCTGATTTCCAATGCATCAGTTTTGTTCCATTCATCCCTGATTCCATCCTGCAATGTGCCAGGCATGATCTTAAGGCAGTCCTTGGATCTGAGGGGCCAAGAGCCTTCTGGGCTCAGCTGACCCAGACTCTGTCTAACTCCTGCTGACTGTCACAGACAGCTACACGCATGGGCTGAGCGCACCGGCCAATGCCTTGCTCAGATGATCAGACTGACACTGTCCTCCGCACCCTCGGCCCTCCACAGACGTGCAAAGCAGCAAGATCCAGCTGGTACAATAGCAAAGTGCCTGGGGATGTGCTGGCCTGCCATCATCGGGGCTTCTACTCTGGCTTGTCTGGTCCCACCAGGGCTGTGCCAGGTCATGCCCACACAATCTGCGTGTCTCACGCATGGTGCTGAGCAACAAGGCAGCACCCAGACTTCAGAGGCTGCGAGACAGCTGGAGTCACGCATTTCTCATGCAGCGGGGCAGCATCCTGAGCCTCCAGCTCCAGGCCCCTGCTGTGGCCCTCGCACCCTCTGGGAAAGCCCCATCTGCCTGCAGCATCCGATCCTGCTACCACCACCACCGGAGAGTTCAGTCATGCTGGGACAGATTTTGCGGGAGAACGATGGTAACCTGCAGAGAGTCACAGCACAGGACAGCGTCTCACGTGCCCCATACAAGCTGCTCGTGTCCGATTGAAGCTGGCTTGGCAGGCATGGGAGAGGAACACAAAGCTCTACCCTCCACAAAATACCCCAGGAAAAGGTTTTAACCAGAGCTCATATTTCTGGCCGCTCTGCTCCCAGTATCCTCCCCCAGCCTCACCCTGAGAGAGCTAAGGCATACACTATGCCTGTCTTATAAAGGTCTCAGAGGGTCCTGTGAAGTGAGGTTCTTACCCACGAAAGCTTATGCTCCAATACTTCTGTTAGTCTTAAAGGTGCCACAGGACCCTCTGTTGCTTTTTACAGATTCAGACTAACACGACTACCCCTCTGATACTTATAAAGGTCTGGTTCCCCAATCAGTGAAAGGAAATGATACCACCTGACTTAGGCAGCCAATTACGTGCCCCAATCAGCAAATAAAGGCCCCTAACATTCTGAGTAAAGCAAATGTATTTATTCCAGCTACAAGACCAAACCAGTCAGAGCAGTAGCCGGTGTAGCCCCACAAAGTGCTCCCGCTCCCGTTTTGCTACTTTGGGTGTACTGAGCATGCTCAGTCGAACTGAGCATGCCCAGTAACCTTCGTTGTAGCCACTGCCCTCTCTCTGCCCTCTCTCTGCCCTTACTTCTGCTAACGATTTGCTACCTCCTCTTTGGGGGGGTTTAAAAGGATTAAGGGGGGCCAATCGCAGCGGGGGGCTGTCAGGGTCTGAGCAGGGGGCAGAATTTTACTGGCCTGGGGGGTTCAAGCTACTGTAGCTAGCGGCAGAAGAGGGACTGAAGGGCAAAAATCGGTGGTGGGGGGTGAGAGCCGGGGTTAAGCCGGGGGGGGGGGGGGGAGACACTGCCAGACCCCGTGCGAGTACAAAACCCCCGTTTAGGGAGGGGGAGGGGGGGAACAGTGACCCCGTGGGATGAGCCACCCACTGTGCTCGCTAATCTAGGGGTGTGGGGGGGGCAGAGGCTGTTTTTGTTGTTCTCACAGGGACGCTGCATGTCAGCCTCGGAGCAGGGGGCGGGTTCCTGGGGCTGGGGTCTTAAAGGCACAGGCCTCCAATTCCTAGCCTGTCAAAGCTTAATCACCGCAGCTCCTCTCTATCCTATACAAGTGTTGCAGGGCCAGGGCCGCCCAGACGGGGGGGGCCAAGTGGGGCAATTTTCTGCAGGGGCCCCCACGAATATGTCGGAGGCTGCCCCCGCCTCCGTCTTCCCCCGGTGTCTCAGCGTGCCGCGTCCGGGAGCGGCCCTGGCGCACTGCAGCGCAGTGGCTCCAACGCGGTCCGGGGCCGCTCCTGGTCGCAGCACGCTGAGGCTCCAGGAGAGGGGGTAAGCGCCATGGTAAGGTCCCCCCCCCCCCCGACCCCATCCTAACCATCACCATCACCCAGCAACAGCCCATTATGTAATTGCAAATGTATACATACCATTAAAGCATTGAATGTTTTTAAATAATGTATTTCGTGTATTTTCAAATTATTACAAATTAATTTTTGAATGTATGTCACTGGTTATTTTTTACATTTCAAAATACATGTTACTATAGTATTGCAACTGTTTTTATGGAAGGGGCCCCCAAAATTGCTTTGCCCCAGGCCCCCTGAATCCTCTGGGCGGCCCTGTACACAGCTACGTTACTGATCCAGCCAGGAGACTGAATGCGGTGAAATATTGTACAGACACCCCCTCCCTCCAACTCTGCCTCTCACATTTTGAATATGTAAAAGTGTCTTCTATCAGTTTCTATGCCTATATGAAATCACTGCAGCTCATTTCTCTTATATAACGTGCTGAGTTGCTAACTCCCTCCCAGAGCCCACATGTCTGCACCCCCTCCTGTACCCCAATCCCATGCCCCAGGTCAGAGCCTGCACCCCTCACTCAAACTACCCAAACTACCTATAGCCTGCAACCCTCCTGCACCCCAACTCCATCCCAGAGCCTGCACCCCAAAAAGGGATGGATTAACTTTTTGTGGGCCTGGTGCTAAACATATTTGTGGTCCCCCAGGGGGGAAATGGGGACATGGGGCATGGGGGGCAGAGTCCTCAGAGCGACGGGCTGGCCGGGGGCAATGAGAGATGGGTCATGGCACGGCAGGAACAATCCTGCTCCACCTAGCCCAGTACAATGGCACTGTTTACAAACCGGGAGCTGCCAGACGCACACTGGCCAGCCCGGCCCTGTGCTCCCATCATGCTTCTTCCCCTTCGGGGCGGGCCCATGACCCCAAGGGTGATACCAGAGTGGCCCCTTTGGTCGATCTGCTTCCTCCTGGCTAATGTGACAAATTGATCTATTGTACGATTGAGGTGCGCTGTTTCACGTATTTGTGTGTGAGTCCGTGAAAAGGGAGGTAAGCTTTGGGGGTACGGAGCATGCCCCTGAGCCCAAGGTGAGACCAGAGTGGCCCCTTTCATCGATCTGCTTCCTCCTGGCTAGCATGCCCCTGAGCCGAAGGTCATACCAGAGTGGCCCCTTCCATTTTTTCCACTGGCTTCCGCCTTCCTTATTTCCAATGACTTGTCTGCTCATGCACCTGTCACTGGTCCATGGGGTTGCGAATCAGGAGGGATGGGGTTTGTGGTCAAAAACACTCACGGTCTGCTTCCTCCTGGCTAATGTGCCAAATTGATCTCTATTGGTCAATTGAGGCGCACTGTTTCACGTTTTTGTGTGTGAATACGTGAAAAGACCCCCACAAACCCCCATGCCCAGTGCCCTCCCACAGACCACTCTGAACCCCCCCAGATCCTCTCACTGCCCAGTGCCCCCTAGCTGTAGACCCCCCACAGCCCTCCGACAACTGCACAGTGCCCTGCCCCTCCCCGCCCAGAGCCCCCCCGCAGATTCCCTCACTGCCCAGTGCCCCCCACTGCCACAACTGCACAGTGCCCCACCCAGACCCCTGCACACTTCCCAGTGCCCCAACACACACAGATCTTCCCACCCCTCACTGCACAGCACCCCCCCAGACCCACTAGAGACCTACTCTCCCACACCCTAACCCCCAGCCACAATACCCGGCCCTGATGGGAGGTGACTGTGTCTGCCAGGCTGAGCCGGCAGCGCAGCCACAGCTTGTCCTGGGGCAGGATAACTCCGGCCCTTGGGGGTGCAATCAGCCAGGCTGGCAGTCACGACTGGAACACAGGTATGGAGGGGTATGCGCTGTTTAGGAAAGACCGGGACAAAGGTAAAGGTGGGGGGGGGCATTGTATGTCAATAGTGAAATAAGCTGTAAAGAAATAATAGTCGATGGAATAGATAACACAGAGTCCGTCTGGGCAATACTCACACTGGGTAAAAGGACTACTAAAGCCTCTCCGGGGATAGTGCTTGGGGTGTCCTATAGACCGCCGGGATCGACCCAGGATATGGATAAGGAACTATTTAATGTGTTTAGAGAAGTAAATACTAATAGAAACTGTATAATTATGGGGGACTTTAACTTCCCGGATATAGATTGGGGAACAAACGCTAGTAGCAATAATAGGGCTCAGATGTTCCTAGATGTGCTTGCTGATCAATTCCTTCATCAAGTGGTAGCTGAACCGACGAGGGGGGGGGGGCATTTTAGATTTGATTCTGGTAAGTAGTGAGGACCTCGTTGAGGAAGTGGTAGTAGGGGACAATTTGGGCTCCAGTGATCATGAGCTAATTCGGTTTAAACTAAATGGAAGGAGTAACAGAATTAAGTCAAAGACTAGGGTTTATAATTTTAAAAAGGCCAATTTTAACAAATTAAGGGGACTGGTAAGGGAAGTGTATTGGGCAAACATATTAATGGATCTAAAGGCAGAAGAAGCCTGGGATTACTTCAAGTTAAAGATGCATGAGCTGTCAGAGGCCTGTATCCCCAAAAAGGGAAAAAGATTACTAAGCAAGAGACTTAGACCGAGCTGGATGAGCGACCGGCTGAAAGGGGTGATTAGGAAAAAACAGAAAGCGTACAAAGAGTGGAAGAGGGGAGGGATCAGTAAGGAAACTTACCTTAGTGAAGTCAGAGAATGTAGAGATAGAGTGAGAAAGGCCAAAGGCCGTGTAGAGTTGGACCTAGCGAGGGGAATTAAAAGCAATAGTAAGAGGTTTTACAGCCATATAAATAGGAAGAAAGCAAAGAAAGAAGAAGTGGAACCACTGAAGACGATTGCCGGAGAGGAGATTAAAGATAATCTAGGCATGGCGCAATATCTCAATGAATATTTTGCATTGGTGTTTAATGAGGCAAATGAAGGTATTAGGGTTACTAGCACCATTACAGAGGGGCATTCAGGATGGGGGATTACCGTATCCGAGGTAGAAACAAAACTCGAACACCTTAATGGGGCTAAGTCAGGAAGACCGGACGATCTTCATCTGAGAATATTCAAGGAATTGGCGCGGGAAATAGCAGGCCCATTAGCGATAATATTTAATGAATCTGTAAACTCGGGGGTGGTCCCGTTAGACTGGAGAATAGCTAATGTGGTTCCTATTTTCAAGAAAGGGAAAAAAAGTGACCCGGGTAACTATAGGCCTGTTAGTTTAACATCAGTAGTGTGCAAGGTGCTGGAGAAGATTCTGAAAGAGAAACTAGTTGAGGACCTGGAGGTTAATGGCAATTGCGATAAATTACAACATGGTTTTACGAAGGGCAGATCGTGCCAAACCAATCTGATCTCCTTCTTTGAGAAAGTAACGGACTTATTAGATAAGGGAAATGCGGTGGACCTAATATACCTGGATTTCAGTAAAGCATTTGATACTGTACCCCATGAGGAATTATTGGTTAAACTGAAAAACATGGTGATTGATATGAAAATCCAGAGGTGGATAAGGAATTGGTTAATGGGGAGACTGCAGCGGGTCGTATTGAAGGGTGAACTGTCAGGTTGGAGGGAGGTTACTAGTGGAGTGCCTCAAGGTTCAGTTTTGGGACCCATTTTATTCAATCTATTTATAACTGACCTCGGAACCGATTGCAGGGGTGGGCTGATAAAGTTTGCGGATGATACGAAGGTGGGAGGCGTTGTAAATTCGGAGGAGGATAGGGATATTCTGCAGGGAGACTTGAATGAGCTTGTGAATTGGAGTATCAGAAATAGGATGAAATTTAATAGTGAAAAGTGTAAGGTGATGCATTTGGGGATGACTAACAACAATTTTAGTTACAAGATGGGGACGCATTGGTTAAAAGTAATGGAAGAGGAGAAGGACCTAGGGGTCCTTGTAGACCACCCCCAGGCAGCGACAGCCCTTTTGCACCAACCATCACCATCACCCAGCGAGAGCCCATTATGTAACTGCAAATGTCTACATCCCATTAAAGCATTTAATGTTTTCAAATGTTGGATTTAGTGTATTTTCAAATTATTACAAATTAATTTTTGAATGTATTTCACTGGTTATTTTTTACATTTCCAAATACATGTTACTAGAGTATTGCAACTTTTTTTTAAATGGAAGGGGCCCCAAAAATTGCTTTGTATATGATGCAAATTGGAAGAGTAAAGTAAAAAAAATCCCTTTTCACGGATTCACACAAAAAAAAGTGAAACAGCATGCCTCAATCATGCAATAGATCAATTTGGCACATTAGCCAGGAGGAAGCAGACTGGGAGTGTTTTCAACCACAAACCCCATCCCTCCCGTTTCGCAACCATCCTCCCAGAGGAAGCAGACCGGGAGTGTTTTCCACCACAACCCCATCCCTCCCGTTTCGCAACCATCCCCCCAGAGGAAGCAGACCGGGAGTGTTTTCCACCACAACCCCATCCCTCCCGTTTTGCAACCATCCCCCCAGAGGAAGCAGACCGGGAGTGTTTTCCACCACAACCCCATCCCTCCCGTTTTGCAACCATCCCCCCAGAGGAAGCAGACCGGGAGTGTTTTCCACCACAACCCCATCCCTCCCGTTTTGCAACCATCCCCCCAGAGGAAGCAGACCGGGAGTGTTTTCCACCACAACCCCATCCCTCCCGTTTTGCAACCATCCCCCCAGAGGAAGCAGATTGGGAGCGTTTTCCACCACAACCCCATCCCTCCCGTTTTGCAACCATCCCTGGACCAGTGACAGGTGCATGAGCAGCCCAGTCATTGGAACTAAGCAAGGAGAAGCCAGTGGAAAAAATGAAAAGGGGCCACTGTGGTCTCACCTTGGGCTCAGGGGCATGCTCCGTTCCCCCAAACCTTACCTCCCTTTTCACGGATTCACACACAAAAAAGTGAAACAGTATGCCTCAATCATGCAATAGATCAATTTGGCACATTAGCCAGGAAGAAGCAGACCGGGAGTGTTTTCCACCACAACCCCATCCCTCCCATTTTGCAACCATCCCTGGACCAGTGACAGGTGCATGAGCAGCCCAGTTCTTGGAACTAAGCAAGGAGAAGCCAGTGGAAAAAATGAAAAGGGGCCACAACACTACCTCCCCTTTCACAAATGCAATGAATGGCCACTCCGGTCAGGAAGCAGATCGGGATCGTTTTTGACCACATACCCCATCCCCTCCTGATTCGCAACCCCATGGACAATGCAATGAAAGCGGCCACTCCGGTCAGGAAGCAGATCGGGATCGTTTTTGACCACATACCCCATCCCCTCCTGATTCGCAACCCCATGGACAGGCGGTAGCAATTTAACAAACAGTTTACCAAACTGCTACGCTGCGTGGCAGAAACCGCTCCCAGTAGCAAAAGGGGAGGGGAGCACTTTGTGGGCTGTCTCTGGGCTCCGCACCGCCCCCTTGCATCCCCAGCCTGGCTCGCTCGCTCCGGGGCTGCAGGCGGCGTCGGCTGGTTGCCTGGCTCCCCGGGGAGGAGGAGGCTGCTCCCCCCCGCCCGCAGCTGCCCCGCTCGCTAAGCCGAGCCCCACTTGGTGCATGCTGCCGAGGCAGGGGTGGGCTCTGCTGGGAGGAGAAGGGGTTGAGGAGCAGCAGCCCCGTTGGCCCCCGGCCCCAGCAACTCCACGCGGCGGGGGAGGCAAACACCTCCTGAACCGTCCTGGGTGAGCTCTTGCTCCTGGGCTGGTGATGCAGGATGCCGAGACCTTCCCTCAGAGTCAGTATTGAATCAGCGCCGAAGCATGATGCTCAGGGGGCACTGTGCCGCCATCTCTCAGAGGAAGCTTAAAACCAACGTCCTGACCATGTGTGATCACTAAAGAGTCCACTTCCTCACTGCTTAACCCTCCTGTCCTGGACAGTGTGGGCGATTGCATCCTGCTGACCCATCTTGCCCCTGCAGTTGTGACAGGAGGAGACATTTTTTCACTTTGTCACCTCTGTCACATCATTGTGGTGCAAATTGGCTGCCAAGTTCCACCCCAGAAGCAGCTGCATTTCAGGCTGGGATGAATGGTCTCTGTCTGTACAGATGTATTCTATAAAGCACAATGCATGAAGTGCATCGATGGCAAGTACTGGTGTCCTGCTGGCATGATAGTCAGGGCACCATGATACTGTGTTGCATTGTTTGCATCTTTAGTTGTGATGATGCCTCACTGCAGGACACTATTGTGTGTCCTGGGGCACAGTCATTATGTGACACCATCACAATGCACTACATTAACATGCAGCTCTTTAATGGCTCCTGCTCATGGGACATAGGACAGTTACAACAGTAGAATCATAGGACTCGAAGGGACCTCAGGAGGTCTTCTAGTCCAGTCCCCTGCACTCGTGGCTGGACTAAGTATTATCTAGACCATCCCTGACAGGTGTTTGTCTAACCTTTATTAAAAATCTCCAGTGACGATGATTCCACAACCTCCCTAGGCAATTTATTCCAGTGCTTACCCACCCTGACAGTTAGGAACTTTTTCCTAATATCCAACCTAAACCTCACTTGCTGCAATTTAAGCCCATTGCTTCTTGTCCTATCCTCAGAGGTTAAGAAGAACAATTTTTCTCTCTCCTCCTTGTAACAACCTTTTATGTACTTGAAAACTGTTCTCATGTCCCCTCTCAGTCTTCTCTTTTCCAGAAGAAACAAACCCAATGTTTTCAATCTTCCCTTATAGCTCATGTTTTCTAGATCTTGAATCATTTTTGTTGCTCTTCTTTGGACTTTCTCTAATTTGTCCACATCCTTCCTGAAATGTGGTGCCCAGAACAGGACACAATACTCCATCTGAGGCCTAATCAGCCTATTACTGTCCTGAGACCTCCAACTGTATGGAAGCAGAAGACATGCGTTCAATTCCCTGCTCTGCCAGTGACTCCCTGGGTGACTTTGAACAAGTCACTTAGTCTGACTGTGCCTCTGTTCTCCATCTGTAGGTACGTCTACATTGGAGCTGGAGGCATCATGGAGGAGATATACTGGTGCTAGCTCAGCTCAAACTAGAGTGCTAAAAATAGAAGTGTAATGGCATGAGCACCAGGAGGGGCTAGTCACCTGAGTGTTTATCAAGGGTCTCAGGTGGGATCATACTCAGGATGGCTAGCTCCTTGCACCACTGTGGCTCCATTTCTATTTTTAGCACACTAGCTTGATCAGCGCTAGCACAGGTATGTCTACATAAGCCAGAAATTACACCTCCTTTTTCCAGTGTAAACATACCCCAAATCATGGGGATACTTCCTTTCGTCCACCCTCTGTAAACTCTTTGTACTCTATATGTACAGCTTCTAGCAGAAGCGGGGCCCTGACTTCACGTGAGGCTTCTAGGCCCTACTGGACTTGTTATTAATAATAATTAATATGCCACCAAGAAATAAGGGAACCATTGGCTGGAAACCAAGCATGCAGCACTACAGTAGGCACCTGTCACTTGGAAGTTAACACAGCTTCCAAGCTTTGTTTTCTCACATCAGGACATCCAAGGAGACCTCGACAGAACAGCACAAAAGCCACAATCTGGTGGGCAGAGCTCCTGGTGGCTCTGAAGCCCAGCTGGTGCCAGCAGAGGAAGTGGAGAAGGAAGGAAAGGGGGGGGGGAGGAGGGGATGTTTTTTTCTCGTGGTCTCTCTTCAGCGACATCTTTTCTCCGTGAGCAGTGGCAGCCCGGGGAATGACTTTGCCACAGCCAAGCCGCCGCTCTGCTCCGGGGGCGAGGGGTGACAATTATAAACTACTGTATTCTGTGATTTACTTTCTAGAATCTAAAGTATCATCTAAAGTTCTCCTGTGAAATGCCAGCTGTGCAAACCCTTCCGTGGCTGGATCATTCTTGTGTTTTTATTTTAAGTACAAATAAACATGTATAACGAATTTAAATGTAATTAGTAATTTGATATGTCGGGTGGCACCTTTTTTTATGTGTTCGCTCCCCCTGATGTTAGAACCTGGCTACGCCACTGAGTCAGAGGATGTCAGGGTGGGGCCACAAGCAGTTTGCAGGCTGGCCAAGGGGCGCATACATAATGGACGGCTTGACCTGCTCTTGGGGAGAGAAGGCTGAGGCTTGGGCCACACCGTAGAGCAGAGGTTTCACTGTGTCTCTGTGGATCACAACAGATAATACCAGGTTCAGGACAAACTGCTGAGAAATAGGGCAAACACACCCCAAAACTGGTGGTTATTCTTCCATAATATATACCAAGCCAGCAACAAAAGTAAACTTCTGTCTCACCACACTGGCTAACAAGAAGTCAGAACTGCAGTCTCCTTAGATATTCCAGTCCTGGATTCAACGCCCAGACACTAGACTTAATGATGAGTGATTACTTAAAACCAATGTCATCAACAAAGGGTTCTTCTGATCCTAAAGGACCAGCCACATACCCAAGTCAATATTAGATCTTACCCAATAATCATGCTGTTGCCAATCCTTTAGTATCCAATACCTAAAGGTTTATTTATAACCAGGGTCGGCAACCTCTGGCACGTGGCTCGCTAGGGTAAGCACCCTGGCGGGCCGGGCCAGTTTATTTATGTGCTGACGTGGCAGGTTCGGCCGATCGCGGCCCCCACTGGCCAATAGGGGCAGCGGGAAGCCGTGGACAGCACATCCCTCGCCCGCGCCACTTCCCGCTGCCCCTATTGGCCTGGGACGGCGAACCGCGGCCAGTGGGGGCCACGATCAGTCGAACCTGCTGCGTCAGCAGGTAAATAAACTGGCCTGGCCCGCCAGGGTGCTTACCCTGGCGAGACACATGCCAGAGGTTGCCGATCCCTGATTTATAAGATAAAAGAAAGACATGAGAGTTAAACCTGGTTAAAAGAACCAAATACATATGTAAGCAGAATCAGAATGAGCTCTCCCCTTACATCTGGTGATGAGTTGTGGAAAAGGACTTCAGGGGCTGATCTCGGTTGCATGGACACACCCACCCTGCCTAGCATGAAGCGACTGCCTGCCCAAATGGTCACTTTGGCTGCTGTGGGATCCCCAGTCTCTTTGTTATTGGGGCAGGAGTAACAAAGTGTTGTTATCCTGGTTATGTGACTCAAGGACAGTAGAACTGTACTTGGCATTTTCTGATGAAGGAACTCACCTTCAACTAAGTAACACTCACTAGGCAAGGGACATGGGTTCCAAAACTCCAGTGAATTAAAAGAGGCTGGGGACAGGTAATTGTAACTGGTAGTGAGAGCCCTGTCTGAGGTCCCTGAACACCACTTTTACTTTTCTTCTCTCTACTGTGTAGTAACAGAGCTAGTTTTGACACCATTAAGAGTCTTGTTACATACTGCAGCACTAAAATCACTGATTCTTAGGTCAAAGCATGTGGTTCTGAGTGTACCAGACCTGGGATCCACTCTACTAACAGCTGAAATCACTGAGAGCTATGTTAAGGGGGGCTAGCAGGATGGCTAGTGGTGAAGACTGTAGCAGAGCCCTGTGAAGAGGTGTGGTAATTGGCCGGTGACTGTAAGCTGCCCCGTACCTTCACCCTACTTCCACCCAGGCTGGGAGGTAAACTCTGCAGATGAACTTCTGAACTCTGGGGGCTGCACTGACCAAGGACAGAAACTGTGGGTGGGGGTGACTGTTGGGTTGCTGGACTTAAGCCCCTGAGGGGAAAAGGACACTGCCAAACTTACTTGGGGTGGGTCTTTTGCTCATGGTTCGTGCTATGAATCCTGTTTGTGGTGTTTCCCCAACATAATGCCGCAATGTTTCTGTAACGGTGTTGGGACTCACCACCTGGCACCTCCTGCTGGTTACCTCAGGGAATTCTCAGTCCAGTGGAGCATCCTCTCCTGGTGGTGTCCTGCCCATTGTCTCGCCCTTGGTGGCGTGTCTGGACCCGTGTTGCTGCCAAGCTCACAGCGTCCTCTTCAGCCACTGCCCTCCAGCAGTGCCCCTTAGTAATCAGCTGTCTCTCTACTCCCCAGCCAGTGTGGGCAACTGCACCCCCAAAGTCACATCCTTCTTGGCAGGGGGTTGGTGCAGCCCAAGACAGTCAGTCCCATCAGTCAGGTGTAAGGCAACGGGGAAGGGGGGGGGACCCAGGGACCCTCTAGTGGCAGCCATCCTGCCCTCCTTCTCTCCCTCCATCTGTCCATGTCCCTGGGCCATTTCCCTTTCGGCCCCTCGCACTGGCTAGGCCCTTCCCCTCAGGGCCTGCAGCCTGGCAGACACCGGGCGGGAGTTCCTTTCTGCTTCCCCAGGCCTGCCCAACACTGCGCTGTCCCAGGAACTAGTCTCCCACCTCTAGAGACAGACCTTCCCCTCTTGAAGGCCTGGGACAGACTGACTGCTGGCTCCCTGAGCAGTCTTTTATAGGGCTGAGCCTGGCCCTGATTGGCTGCCTCCAATCCGGGCCCTGATTGGCTCACAATAAGCCCTTCTCTAATTGGTTACCTGTCTGCGCAGGCACACTGGCCTGCTGCAGCCCACACTGTCAGGGAATGGGGCAGTCCGCCCCACTGCAGTTTCCCTCCTTATTAAAAGGCTTTCGCTACACTCAGACTCTGTACTTGCGAGAGGTGCCCGGGGGGTGGTATGTAATTGTCCTAGGTCACTGGGTGGGAGCTCAAGCCGGTTTTGTATTGTGTTATTGAAACGGAAGCCCTAGATACTGAACCTGGCCCTTGTTGCTGCCAGCTCTGACAGGCAGAAGGGTTACACATACAATAATTGCAAAGTTCTTGGATCAGGTTTGAAGCAGTGACAAAATAAACTACTGGCTTGTTAAGTGTCTGTCTGCTTTCAAAAGATTGGAAGGTCCTCTATCCATTGGTAGAATGCTTTTATTAGTATAAGTCATTATATAACCATTTCAAGTCATGGGGTGCTGCAGTAGCCCCCGCACTCTTAGTTCCAGCACTTATGTAGTAGGGGCCATTACCTATATTCTGGCTGGTAAGTCCACATGAAAGTCCATCAGGTGGGGATAAGCTTCTTCCATGGGCCATTTTGTTCATTGATAGGGCATCAACTTGAATAGTCCATTCACAAGGTGCTGGATAGACTGTATGTAAACTACCTTGTGGGTGTTACCGCAGGAGCAAAGACATCTGAAATACAGGTACATAGTCAATATTCATGACTTCAGATTAAAAAATGATACATAAATAGGATACACAAATAGGATAATAATATTCAGCAAACCATGACTTTTCTATTGACACCTCACATGACATACTTTGTACAAGATTTCTTACAATTCTATAACAGTGGTAGCAACAATGATATACATGGTCATATTTTAATCAGACAACATCACAAGAGGTTCCTAAACTTTTCTTATTGCCTACCCCTTCCAGATCGAACAGCTGCCCGCGTACCCCCTACCAGATCTACCAACTACCTGCATACCCCCTTCCAGATCTACCAGCTGCCCACGTACCCTACCAGATCTACCAGCTTCCCACGTACCCCTACCAGATCTACCAGCTACCCACGTACCCCCTTCCAGATCTACCAGCTGCCCCCATACCTCCTTCCAGATCTACCAGCTACCTGCATACCCCCTTCCAGATCTAAGGGGGGAGGGATAGCTCAGTGGTTTGAGCATTGGCCTGCTAAACCCAGGGTTGTGAGTTCAATCCTTGAGGGGGCCATTTAGGGATCTGGGACAAAAATCTGTCTGGGGATTGGTCCCCCTTTGAGCAGGGGGTTGGACTAGATGACCTCCTGAGGGCCCTTCCAACCCTGGCATTCTATGATTCTATGATCTACCAGCTGCCCACATACCCCCTTCCAGATCGATCAGCTGCCTGTGTACCCCCTTCCAGATCTACCAGCTGCCTATGTACCTCTACCAGCTGCCCCCATGCCCCCTTCCAGAGCTACCAGCTGCCCAGGTACTCCACTCTTCTTAGCACTGATACTTTGTATGTTCTTCTTCACACTAACTGTTTTGAGCCATCTGTGCATATTTCACAGTTATGTACAGATATAGTTAGTTACAATGTGACGTATACAACCAAAAAAAACCCTGACTAAGTTCTTGGCTCAGTTAGCTTGGACAGTTGCTGGGCCACTGAGCCCGCACTGTATCGTGATCGGAGGTGAGGGCTCTGTATGTCTGCATCTCTGTATCTGGGTGCTCATTGGTACATCTTGAAGTAAATTAATTACCGTATTTTATATAACAAATTCACACAGACCTTAGGATGTGTGACAGATCTTGGGGTGTCTGGTTATCTCCCCCTAAGCTTGGAGCTCTCTTCTGCAGTCCTGTCGGCTCTCCCTCTCCAGCCCTTCTCCAGCATCTCCTGCCTCCCTCGGCTTCCCATCCACGGCTCCCGCTGCCTCCCTCCCAATCCTGGTGGCCTCCTCCTGCATCTTGGCCTCCAGCTGCTGAATGTTCTCCTGGCAGGTATGTGGTTCATCCTTCAGCAGCAGGTCCACCTCCAGCCTCTGCAACCTGGCACTGCTGCTCCAGCTGCTCCACTCTCGTCCACCACCCTTGTGCAAAAGAAGATGGAACATAGTGAATAAATAACAACACTAGGGGCTATGAGGAGACCATCCTTGGGGAAAACTGGTGTCTGGGAACCGGTGAAGGAGGAAGAGGAACATATGAGCTCACTGTACTCTCCAAAGGCAAAAGTGTTCACTGACTCCAGCCTGGCTGTGTGAGCCCTCTTGTGCGTTCCCCTCTCCTGCCCCTCAGCTCACCGGAGACCCTCTGAGGTGGTGGAGGGAAAACATGCAGCTAAAAGCCTCAAACTGACTCTAGCAACTTTGGTTCTAGGCTTTGCTCAGGATGGCCTTTCTCCCCCTAATCTGCCGGTCAGGGTCTCTCTCATAAACCCAAATATGCTGGGACCTTTGTTTTCTTAGATAAAGGTGATATCTTGAGGGTCTCAGCCTCTTTCTTCTATAGGCCAGAGAACCTTTGAAGTGGATTCATCTGAGGGTTACTCTTCACAGGCGCCAACTTTCCAAAGTGCCAGGGCATGCTCGACCCAGGCCCCGCCCCCACTCCATTCCTTCCCCCAAGGCCCCACCCCACTTCTTCCCACCCCTGCCCTGCCTCTTCCCACCCAGTTCCGTCGCCTCCTCCAAGTGCACTGTATCCTCGTTCCTCCTCCTCGCTCCCGACTTCCTGCATGCCGCGAAACAGCTGTTCACAGAGGGCAGGAGGCGCAAAGAGGGAGGGGGAGGCGCTGATTCGTGGGGCCCGCCAGCGGGTGGGAGGCGCTGGTGGCGGGGGAGCTAATGGGGGGGCTGCGGAGCACACACCATTTTTCCCCAGGGGTGCTCCAGCACTGACTCCCACGGAGTCAGCGCTTATGTTACTCCTCAAAGCAAAGTTTATCCAAGCTGTGAGGAAGGTGAGGTGGAGCTCCATGCTCCTTCTCCCACACCTGTGTTTGCTGAAACACAGTTTGCTTTGTTTCCTGGCATCTCCTCGCCCAGCTGTCTGGAGGTTTCCTACTTATGTCTAACTTGAGGTAAAGACATGCTCCTCTGTTGAGGACAGGCTTGTTTAATAGCTTCCGCCTAGTCAGGGCTACCTGCGTTTGAACATGTTTCTAATACCATCGTACCGGGGAGTTCATAACTTTACATGTAATGTTGCTACATCATGACATTATTGCCCAGCAAGCGATTTGCTTTCAAATGATAGCTCACACGGCCTATTTTGTACAGTGTTGATTGCAGTGGGGGTGTGAATACAGAGGTGCTTGGGTAACAGGTTTTTACCTGGGTGTGATCCAGCCTATAATATCCGGCCAAGCCTAGGAAGGATTGGACCTGTTTCTTTGACTTTGGAACCAGCTACTTTTGGATCGCATCCATTTACAGTTCCTTCACCCACCTGGTGCCCCAGGTAAGTCACTCTGTTTTGGCCTATTTGACACTCTGTAGCCTTACCAGTTAGTCCTGCCTGCCGGATGCGCTCGAAGACTTTTTCCAGGTGCTCCAGGTGTTCTGTCCATGACTCCGAAAAAATGGCCACATCATCGAGGTAGGCAACTCCAGAGTCTCCCAATCCAGCTAGGAGACCAGCTACAAGTCTTTGGAAGGTGGCGGGTGCATTTCGCAACCCGAAAGGGAGTACATTGAATTCATACACTCCTGCCTTGGTGACGAAGGCTGATCTTTCCTTAGCGGGTTCATCTAGTGGTCCTTGCAAGTACCCTTTGCTTAAGTCTAAAGTAGCGATGAATTGGGCATGTCCCAATTTCTCCAATAGCTCATCTGTGCGTGGCATTGGATAGTTGTCAGGACGAGTTACAGCATTTAGCTTACGGTAGTCCACACAAAAGCGTATTTCCCCCACCTGGTTTGGGAACTAGAACCACTGGAGAAGCCCATGCACTGTTAGAGGGGAGGATTACACCCATCTCTAGCATATCCTGGATCTCCCTTTGTATAGCAGTTCGGGCATGAAGTGACTCCCGGTAGGGTGGGGTTCTAATTGGGTGTCAATGGAGTGGTATGCCCGTTCGGTCCGTCCTGGGGTGGCTGAGAATATTGGCACAAAGCTAGTGCACAGCTCCTTGATCTTCTGTCACTGCAGACGTCCAAGGGTCGCGGAGAGGTTCACCTCTTCCACACCACCGTCACTTTTTCCTTCGTAGTAGACACCTTCAGGCCACTCCGCGTCATCTGTTTCCTGGGCTGTAAACTGGCAAACGTTTAATTCTCTGGACTAAAAGAGCTTAAGAGACTTAACATGGTATACCTTAGGCTTTATGTTGGAGGTGGGGGAGGCTATGAGATAGTGAACAGCTCCTAGGCACTCCTGGACCGTGAATGGTCCTTCCCCCGACGCTTCCATTTTATGGGCCCGGAGCGCCTTTAAGACCATGACTTGGTCTCCCACTTTGAAGGAGCGTTCTCTGGAACGTTTATCATACCAGGCCTTTTGCTCTTCCTGAGCATCCTTTAGGTTTTTCTTTAGCAAGGGCTAAAGAGTGTCGGAGGGTGCTTTGTAGGTTGCTTACGAAGTCTAGCATGTTAGTTCCTGGAGAAGGCGTAAACCCCTCCCATTGCTGCTTCACCAACTGTAATGGCCCCTTAACCTCGCGGCCATAGACAAGTTCAAAAGTTGAAAACCCTAAACTGGGATGTGGTGCAGCCCTGTAGGCAAAAAGCAACTGCTACAACACTAGGTCCCAATCATTGGAGTGTTGATTTACGAATTTACGTATCATGGCCCGCAAAGTTCCAGTAAACCTCTCCACCAGGCTATTGGTTTGATGGTGGTAAGGGGTGGCAACCAAGTGATTCACCCCATGAGCTTTCCACAGGTTTTTCATGGTCCCTGCCAGGAAATTAGTTCCTGAATCGGTAAGGATGTCGGAGGGCCAACATACCCTGGCAAAAATGTCTGCTAATGCCTGGCACACACTTTTAGCCCTGGTGTTGCTTAAGGGTATTGCTTCCGGCCATCGGGTAGCAAAATCCATGAAAGTCAGAATGTACTGCTTTCCTCTGGGTGTCTTCTTTGGGAAAGGACCCAGAATATCCACAGCTAGTCGCTGAAATGGGACCTCAATTATGGGGAGTGGCTGGAGAGGGGCTTTGACCTGGTCTTGGGGCTTTCCCACTCGTTGGCACACCTCACAAGACCGGACATAATTAGCAACGTCCTTGCCCATTCCCTCCCAGGGGCAAGACTTCCCCAACCGGTCTTTGGCTCTGTTTACCGGGAACGGCCACTGGGATGATCATGAGCTAAGTCAAGAGCTTTACCCGTTACTTAGTGGGAACTACCAACTGTCTTTGAGGATGCCAGTCTTCCTTGTGCCCACCAGAAAGAGTCTCCTTGTTTTCTGCCACCTTGTTCTACCACCAACCGGGATCGGTTAGAAGAGCTGAGAGGCGGTGGGGTGCTCCGTGCTGCCGCCCAAGCTTTCTGAAGGCTGTCATCTGCTTCCTGCTCGGCCTGGAACTGTTCTCTTGATGCTGGAGACATCAGTTCTTCCTTGGCCTGTGGACTTGGTCCCTCTGGAAGCGATGCAGGTGTTGGGGCTGTTTCCGTTGACTGTGAACCGCTGTCCGCTGGTGCACTATGATGTAGTTCAGGCTCTGGCTGAGCCTCTTGGGTAGGGTTATCTGCTCCTTCTGCCAGTTCAGGCTCGCTAGTGCCCTCTGGCGTTGGAGTTGTAGACGGGTTTGCAAGCGCTGGACTCAGTGCTGGCAATGGTTCTGGTGCTGGTTGCGTTGCCAGTTCCGGTTCTGGGACTGGCTTTGGCTGGGTCTCTGGGACTGGCTCCACTACGGCTGTTGCAGTCGTTGGCAGGGGATCCGGTTCCACCAGCTTTGGCTGGGTCTCTGGTAACACAGACGGGGCCCTGGGAGACGGCTCAGGAACAGGGATGGGGGTGGAGGCTTGCTTAGCCTGGCTGCGGGTGACTATTCCCACTCTCTTGGCTAATTTCACATGGTTGGCCAAGTCTTCCCCCAGCAGCATGGGGATGGGATAGTTGTCATAGACTGCAAAAGTCCACATTCCTCTCCAGCCCTTGTACTGGACATGCAACTTGGCTGTAGGCAAGGTTACAGACTGACATGAAGGGTTGACTTGTCACTGGAGCTTCCGGGTTGATGAGTTTGGGGTCCGCTAGGGATTGGTGGATACTCGACACTTGTGCCCCAGTGTCCCGCCAAGCGATAACCTTCTTTCTGCCCACTCTCAAGGTTTCCCTTCGCTCCGAGATGATGAGAGAGGCATCTGGGCCTGCGGATCGTTGGTGTGAGTGTGGTGTAATGAATTGTAATCGGTTGGGGTTCTTGGGGCAGTGGGCCTTTATATGTCCCAGTTCATTACATTTAAAACAGCGCCCTGCTAAGGTATCACCGGGGCGATGCTGGTTGGTGGAGACTGGTGTGCTGGGGTGAGAAGGCGTCTGGGGTTTCCCTTGGAATGTGGGTGGGGCCTTGGGTTGTCCCCGGCGGTAAGGTTTGGTTTCGGGTTGCCCCTTCTGATATTCGCTCCAACTGCTACTAGTTTTTTTCTTTTCTGCCACCTCCACCCATTTGGCTCCAATCTCCCCCGCCTCGGTTACGGTTTTGGGCTTCCCATCTAGGATGTACCTTTCTATTTCCTCAGGAACACCCTCTAAAAACGGCTCCATTTTAACTAGGAAAACCAGATCGTCCAGCGATTTAACATTTGCTCCTGATACCCAGGCATCACAATTTTTGTCAATGTGGTAGGCATGTCGGGTGGGTTCCACCTTAGGGCTCTGAATCGCCGACGGGCATGCTCGGGTGTTAGCCCCATTCTGATTCTGGCCTTGTTTATAAAATGTTCATAACTCTTCATGTGTTCCTTAGGCATTTCAGCCGCCAACTGTGCTAAGGGTCCACTGAGCTGCGTCCTCAGCTCTACCATGTACTGGTCTGTAGTGATGCTGTACCCAAGGCAGGGCCTTTCAACATTTTCTAAGAAGGCCTCAGTATCATCGCCTGCCTTGTAGGTGGGGAATGTTCCGGGATGGGAAGTGGTACCTGGAGAGGGGTTGCTAGGATTGGCTGGTATATCCGGCCTAGCCCTTGCTAATTCCAGTTCATGCTTCCTCTCTTTTTCCCCTCTCCTCCATCTCTTTTTCTTTCAGCTCTTTCTTGAGTTTTTTTTAATTGAAGCAGTCTCTGATGTTTTTTTCATTTTCTTCTGCTTCTAGTCTGGCCAGTTCGAGTTTGTTAGCTACTTCTTTGGTAGTCATTTTCCTGTTTTCTTGTGCTGGGCCACACCCCTCTGCAGTTGACTGAAACTGGGATGTACTCGGCTCAGGCAACAGAGACTTCTAACTAGCTATCCCCGAGAGATAGAAAGAAAAAAGCAAACAATTCAGCTTGTTAATTCTTTTTGCCAGCTGTTTGCTCACTGCTTCACTCCTTCTCTTAACAAAGACCCTTGTTAAAAAAACTTAACCCCTCTGCCTTCAGGCAAGGAGAGAGAAGATATGCATCTACCTTCAGCTCTGCTTTCTAAGCAGCTAGAAAGGAGGAAAGAAAATCTTACTGGCTTTTGGTTTAAAATGATCCCACCGCTCTGCCACCATGTCAAGGCTGCTTCCCCACTCTGAACTTTAGGGTACAAATGTGGGGGCCTGCATGAAAACATCTAAGCTTAACTACCAGCTTAGCTCTGGTCCGCTGCCACCACTCCCAAAGCTAATTCCCTTCCCTGGGTAGCCTTGAGAGACTCTTCACCAATTCCCTGGTGACTACAGGTCCAAACCCCTTGGATCTTAAAACAAGGAGAAATTAACCATCCTCACTCCTGCCTCCCACCAAATCCTGGTGGATCAAGATGCAACCCGTTTGGATCTAAAAACAAGGAAAAATCAATCAGGTTCTTAAAAAGAAGGCTTTTAATTAAAGAAAAAGGTAAAAATCATCTCTGGAAAAGTCGGGATGGAAAATAACTTTACAGGATAATCAAACTTAAAGAGCTCAGAGGACCCCCCCGCCCCCACAGCCTTAGGTTCAAAGTACAGCAAACAGAGATAAACACTCTAGCAAAAGGTACATTTACAAGTTGAGAAAACAAAGATAAACTAACACGCCTTGCCTGGCTGTTTACTTACAAGTTTGAAATATGAGAGATTTGTTCAGAAAGATTTGGAGAACCTGGATCGATGTCTGGTCCCTCTTAGTCCCAAGAGCGAGCAACCCTCCAAACAAAGAGCACAAACAAAAGCCTTCCCCCCACCAAGATTTGAAAGTATTTTGTCCCCTAATTGGTCCTTTGGGTCAGATGTCAGCCAGGCTACCTGAGTTTCTGAACCCTTTACAGGGAAAAGGATTTGGGAGTCTCTGGCCGGGAGGGATTTTATAGTATTGTACACAGGAGGACTGTTACCCTTCCCTTTATAGTTATGACACGCCCCCCGCCCCCCCCAAATCACAGATAGTGTTGGACAGCCGGTTCCACACTGGCTGTAATTTTTTCCTGGAGCTCTAGGAGAAAACAGAGTTAATAAGACACATACATCTTTAGACATACTACTGATTATATAAAAACTAACAATATGTTTCACTTTCCAAGAACAATGTTTAACCAGTTGATTCTGGGAAACTTTCCCGGGAAAGTGCATCAGCCACTTTGTTAGAAGCTCCTGAAATGTGTTGTATTTCAAAATCGAAATCTTGGAGAGCTAAACTCCACCGAAGAAGTTTTTTGTTATTCCCCTTGGCGGTATGAAGCCACGGTAGCGCAACATGGTCTGTTTGTCGTTGGAAACGCCATCCCCAAACTTATGGGCGTAGCTTTTCCAGCGCGTACACAATGGCGTAGCATTCCTTTTCGCTGATTGACCAGTGGCTTTCCCTCTCAGACAGTTTCTTGCTGAGAAACACGACAGGATGGAATTCTTGATCCGGTCCTTCCCGCATTAAAACTGCTCCCACGCCCCGCTCGGACGCATCTGTGGTTACTAGGAACGGTTTGTCAAAGTCTGGGGCCCTTAGCACAAGGTCAGACATGAGTGTCGCCTTAAACTGGTTAAAAGGCCTTTTGACACTCATCAGTCCACTGAACTGCATTTGGCTGTTTCTTTCTGGTTAGGTCTGTCAGCGGGGCGGCGATTCGGCTGTAGTGTGGTACAAATCGCCTATAATATCCGGCCAAGTCTAGGAAGGATTGGACCTGTTTCTTTGACTTTGGAACCGGCCACTTGTGGATCGCATCCACTTTGGCCTGTAGGGGATTTACTGTTCCTTCACCCACCTGGTGCCCCAGGTAAGTCACTCTGTTTTGGCCTATTTGACACTTTTTAGCCTTACCAGTTAGTCCTGCCTGCCGGATGCGCTCGAAGATTTTTTCAAGGTGCTCCAGGTGTTCTGTCCATGACTCCAAACAAATGGCCACATCATCGAGGTAGGCAACTGCAGAGTCTCCCAATCCCGCTAGGAGACCACCTACAAGTCTTTGGAAGATGGCGGGTGCATTTCGCAACCCAAAAGGGAGTACATTGAATTCATACACTCCTGCCTTGGTGACGAAGGCTGACCTTTCCTTAGCAGCAAGTTTCAGAGTGGGCTGTAGTCCACGAAAGCTTATGCTCTAATAAATTTGTTAGTCTCTAAGATGCCACAAGTACTCCTGTTCTTCTTTTTCCTTAGCGGGTTCATCTAGTGGTCCTTGCCAGTACCCTTTGCTTAAGTCTAAAGTAGAGATGAATTGGGCATGTCCCAATTTCTCCAATAGCTCATCTGTGCATGGCATTGGATAGTTGTCAGGACGAGTTACAGCATTTAGCTTACGGTAGTCCACACAAAAGCGTATTTCCCCCACCTGGTTTGAGAACTAGAACCACTGGAGAAGCCCATGCACTGTTAGAGGGGAGGATTACACCCATCTCTAGCATACCCTGGATCTCCCTTTGTATAGCAGTTCGGGCATGAAGTGGTAGGGTGGGGTTCTAATTGGGTGTCAATGGAGTGGTATGCCCATTCGGTCCGTCCTGGGGTGGCTGAGAATATTGGCGCAAAGCTAGTGCACAGCTCCTTGATCTTCTGTCGCTGCAGACGTCCAAGGGTCGCGGAGAGGTTCACCTCTTCCACGCCACCGTCACTTTTTCCTTCGTAGTAGACACCTTCAGGCCACTCCGCGTCATCTGTTTCCTGGGCTGTAAACTGGCAAACGTTTAATTCTCTGGACTAAAAGCGCTTAAGAGACTTAACATGGTATACCTTAGGCTTTATGTTGGAGGTGGGGGAGGCTATGAGATAGTGAACAGCTTCTAGGCGCTCCTGGACCGTGCATGGTCCTTCCCCCGACGCTTCCATTTTATGGGCCCGGAGCGCCTTTAAGACCATGACTTGGTCTCCTACTTTGAAGGAGCGTTCTCTGGAACGTTTATCATACCAGGCCTTTTGCTCTTCCTGAGCATCCTTTAGGTTTTCTTTAGCAAGGGCTAAAGAGTGTCGGAGGTGCTTTGTAGGTTGCTTACGAAGTCTAGCATGTTAGCTCCTGGAGAAGGCGTAAACCCCTCCCATTGCTGCTTCACCAACTGTAATGGCCCCTTAACCTCGCGGCCATAGACAAGTTCAAAAGTTGAAAACCCTAAACTGGGATGTGGTGCAGCCCTGTAGGCAAAAAGCAACTGCTACAATACTAGGTCCCAATCATTGGAGTGTTCATTTACGAATTTACGTATCATGGCCCCCCAAAGTTCCAGTAAACCTCTCCACCAGGCTATTGGTTTTTTGGTGGTAAGGGGTGGCAACCAAGTGATTCACCCCATGAGCTTCCCACAGGTTTTTCATGGTCCCTGCCAGGAAATTAGTTCCCGAATCGGTAAGGATGTCGGAGGGCCAACCTACCCTGGCAAAAATGTCTGCTAATGCCTGGCACACACTTTTAGCCCTGGTGTTACTTAAGGGTATTGCTTCCGGCCATCGGGTAGCAAAATCCATGAAAGTCAGAATGTACTGCTTTCCTCTGGGTGTCTTCTTTGGGAAAGGACCCAGAATATCCACAGCTAGTCGCTGAAATGGGACCTCAATTATGGGGAGTGGCTGGAGAGGGGCTTTGACCTGGTCTTGGGGCTTTCCCACTCGTTGGCACACCTCACAAGCCCAGATATAATTAGCAACGTCCTTGCCCATTCCCTCCCAGGGGCAAGACTTCCCCAACCGGTCTTTGGCTCTGTTCACCCGGGAATGGCCACTGGGATGAGCATGGGCTAAGCTCAAGAGCTTTACCCGTTACTTAGTGGGAATTACCAACTGTCTTTGAGGATGCCAGTCTTCCTGGTGCCCACCAGAAAGAGTCTCCTTGTATAAAAGTCCTTGTTCTACCACCAACCGGGATCGGTTAGAAGAGCTGAGCGGTGGTGGGGTGCTCCGTGCTGCCGCCCAAGCTTTCTGAAGGCTGTCATCTGCTTCCTGCTCGGCCTGGAACTGTTCCCTTGATGCTGGAGACATCAGTTCTTCCTTGGCCTGTGGACTTGGTCCCTCTGGAAGCGATGCAGGTGTTGGGGCTGTTTCCGTTGACTGTGAACCGCTGTCCGCTGGTGCACTATGATGTAGTTCAGGCTGAGCCTCTTGGGTAGGGTTATCTGCTCCTTCTGCCAGTTCATGCTCGCTATTGCCCTCTGGCGTTGGAGTTGTAGACGGGTTTGCAAGCGCTGGACTCAGTGCTGGCAATGGTTCTGGTGCTGGTTGCGTTGCCAGTTCCGGTTCTGGGACTGGCTTTGGCTGGGTCTCTGGGACTGGCTCCACTACGGCTGTTGCAGTCGTTGGCAGGGGATCCGGTTCCACCAGCTTTGGCTGGGTCTCTGGTAACACAGACGGGGCCCTGGGAGACGGCTCAGGAACAGGGATGGGGGTGGAGGCTTGCTTAGCCTGGCTGCGGGTGACTATTCCCACTCTCTTGGCTAATTTCACATGGTTGGCCAAGTCTTCCCCCAGCAGCATGGGGATGGGATAGTTGTCATAGACTGCAAAAGTCCACATTCCTCTCCAGCCCTTGTACTGGACATGCAACTTGGCTGTAGGCAAGGTTACAGACTGACATGAAGGGTTGACTTGTCACTGGAGCTTCCGGGTTGATGAGTTTGGGGTCCGCTAGGGATGGGTGGATACTCGACACTTGTGCCCCAGTGTCCCGCCAAGCGATAACCTTCTTTCTGCCCACTCTCAAGGTTTCCATTCGCTCCGAGATGATGAGAGAGGCATCTGGGCCTGCGGATCGTTGGTGTGAGTGTGGTGTAATGAATTGTAATCGGTTGGGGTTCTTGGAGCAGTGGGCCTTTATATGTCCCAGTTCATTAAATTTAAAACAGCGCCCTGCTAAGGTATCACCGGGGCGATGCTGGTTGGTGGAGACTGGTGTGCTGGGGTGAGAAGGCGTCTGGGGTTTCCCTTGGAATGTGGGTGGGGCCTTGGGTTGTCCCCGGCGGTAAGGTTTGGTTTCGGGTTGCCCCTTCTGATATTCGCTCCAACTGCTACTAGTTTTTTTCTTTTCTGCCACCTCCACCCATTTGGCTCCAATCTGCCCCGCCTCGGTTACGGTTTTGGGCTTCCCATCTAGGATGTACCTTTCTATTTCCTCAGGAACACCCTCTAAAAACGGCTCCATTTTAACTAGGAAAACCAGATCGTCCAGCGATTTAACATTTGCTCCTGATACCCAGGCATCACAATTTTTGTCAATGTGGTAGGCATGTCGGGTGGGTTCCACCTTAGGACTCTGAATCGCCGACGGGCATGCTCGGGTGTTAGCCCCATTCTGATTCTGGCCTTGTTTATAAAATGTTCATAACTCTTCATGTGTTCCTTAGGCATTTCAGCCGCCAACTGTGCTAAGGGTCCACTGAGCTGCGTCCTCAGCTCTACCATGTACTGGTCTGTAGTGATGCTGTACCCAAGGCAGGGCCTTTCAACATTTTCTAAGAAGGCCTCAGTATCATCGCCTGCCTTGTAGGTGGGGAATGTTCCGGGATGGGAAGTGGTACCTGGAGAGGGGTTGCTAGGATTGGCTGGTATATCCGGCCTAGCCCTTGCTAATTCCAGTTCATGCTTCCTCTCTTTTTCCCCTCTCCTCCATCTCTTTTTCTTTCAGCTCTTTCTTGAGTTTTTTTTAATTGAAGCAGTCTCTGATGTTTTTTTCATTTTCTTCTGCTTCTAGTCTGGCCAGTTCGAGTTTGTTAGCTACTTCTTTGGTAGTCATTTTCCTGTTTTCTTGTGCTGGGCCACACCCCTCTGCAGTTGACTGAAACTGGGATGTACTCGGCTCAGGCAACAGAGACTTCTAACTAGCTATCCCCGAGAGATAGAAAGAAAAAAGCAAACAATTCAGCTTGTTAATTCTTTTTGCCAGCTGTTTGCTCACTGCTTCACTCCTTCTCTTAACAAAGACCCTTGTTAAAAAAACTTAACCCCTCTGCCTTCAGGCAAGGAGAGAGAAGATATGCATCTACCTTCAGCTCTGCTTTCTAAGCAGCTAGAAAGGAGGAAAGAAAATCTTACTGGCTTTTGGTTTAAAATGATCCCACCGCTCTGCCACCATGTCAAGGCTGCTTCCCCACTCTGAACTTTTGGGTACAAATGTGGGGGCCTGCATGAAAACATCTAAGCTTAACTACCAGCTTAGCTCTGGTCCGCTGCCACCACTCCCAAAGCTAATTCCCTTCCCTGGGTAGCCTTGAGAGACTCTTCACCAATTCCCTGGTGACTACAGGTCCAAACCCCTTGGATCTTAAAACAAGGAGAAATTAACCATCCTCACTCCTGCCTCCCACCAAATCCTGGTGGATCAAGATGCAACCCGTTTGGATCTTAAAACAAGGAAAAATCAATCAGGTTCTTAAAAAGAAGGCTTTTAATTAAAGAAAAAGGTAAAAATCATCTCTGGAAAAGTCGGGATGGAAAATAACTTTACAGGATAATCAAACTTAAAGAGCTCAGAGGACCCCCCCGCCCCCACAGCCTTAGGTTCAAAGTACAGCAAACAGAGATAAACACTCTAGCAAAAGGTACAATTACAAGTTTGAGAAAACAAAGATAAACTAACACGCCTTGCCTGGCTGTTTACTTACAAGTTTGAAATATGAGAGATTTGTTCAGAAAGATTTGGAGAACCTGGATCGATGTCTGGTCCCTCTTAGTCCCAAGAGCGAGCAACCCTCCAAACAAAGAGCACAAACAAAAGCCTTCCCCCCACCAAGATTTGAAAGTATTTTGTCCCCTAATTGGTCCTTTGGGTCAGATGTCAGCCAGGCTACCTGAGTTTCTGAACCCTTTACAGGGAAAAGGATTTGGGAGTCTCTGGACGGGAGGGATTTTATAGTATTGTACACAGGAGGACTGTTACCCTTCCCTTTATAGTTATGACACGCCCCCCGCCCCCCCCAAATCACAGATAGTGTTGGACAGCCGGTTCCACACTGGCTGTAATTTTTTCCTGGAGCTCTAGGAGAAAACAGAGTTAATAAGACACATACATCTTTAGACATACTACTGATTATATAAAAACTAACAATATGTTTCACTTTCCAAGAACAATGTTTAACCAGTTGATTCTGGGAAACTTTCCCGGGAAAGTGCATCAGCCACTTTGTTAGAAGCTCCTGAAATGTGTTGTATTTCAAAATCGAAATCTTGGAGAGCTAAACTCCACCGAAGTTTTTTGTTATTCCCCTTGGCGGTATGAAGCCACGGTAGCGCAACATGGTCTGTTTGTCGTTGGAAACGCCATCCCCAAACTTATGGGCGTAGCTTTTCCAGCGCGTACACAATGGCGTAGCATTCCTTTTCGCTGATTGACCAGTGGCTTTCCCTCTCAGACAGTTTCTTGCTGAGAAACACGACAGGATGGAATTCTTGATCCGGTCCTTCCCGCATTAAAACTGCTCCCACGCCCCGCTCGGACGCATCTGTGGTTACTAGGAACGGTTTGTCAAAGTCTGGGGCCCTTAGCACAAGGTCAGACATGAGTGTCGCCTTAAACTGGTTAAAAGGCCTTTTGACACTCATCAGTCCACTGAACTGCATTGGGCTGTTTCTTTCTGGTTAGGTCTGTCAGCGGGGCGGCGATTCGGCTGTAGTGTGGTACAAATCGCCTATAATATCCGGCCAAGTCTAGGAAGGATTGGACCTGTTTCTTTGACTTTGGAACCGGCCACTTGTGGATCGCATCCACTTTGGCCTGTAGGGGATTTACTGTTCCTTCACCCACCTGGTGCCCCAGGTAAGTCACTCTGTTTTGGCCTATTTGACACTTTTTAGCCTTACCAGTTAGTCCTGCCTGCCGGATGCGCTCGAAGATTTTTTCCAGGTGCTCCAGGTGTTCTGTCCATGACTCCAAACAAATGGCCACATCATCGAGGTAGGCAACTGCAGAGTCTCCCAATCCCGCTAGGAGACCACCTACAAGTCTTTGGAAGATGGCGGGTGCATTTCGCAACCCAAAAGGGAGTACATTGAATTCATACACTCCTGCCTTGGTGACGAAGGCTGACCTTTCCTTAGCAGCAAGTTTCAGAGTGGGCTGTAGTCCACGAAAGCTTATGCTCTAATAAATTTGTTAGTCTCTAAGACGCCACAAGTACTCCTGTTCTTCTTTTTCCTTAGCGGGTTCATCTAGTGGTCCTTGCCAGTACCCTTTGCTTAAGTCTAAAGTAGAGATGAATTGGGCATGTCCCAATTTCTCCAATAGCTCATCTGTGCATGGCATTGGATAGTTGTCAGGACGAGTTACAGCATTTAGCTTACGGTAGTCCACACAAAAGCGTATTTCCCCCACCTGGTTTGAGAACTAGAACCACTGGAGAAGCCCATGCACTGTTAGAGGGGAGGATTACACCCATCTCTAGCATACCCTGGATCTCCCTTTGTATAGCAGTTCGGGCATGAAGTGGTAGGGTGGGGTTCTAATTGGGTGTCAATGGAGTGGTATGCCCATTCGGTCCGTCCTGGGGTGGCTGAGAATATTGGCGCAAAGCTAGTGCACAGCTCCTTGATCTTCTGTCGCTGCAGACGTCCAAGGGTCGCGGAGAGGTTCACCTCTTCCACGCCACCGTCACTTTTTCCTTCGTAGTAGACACCTTCAGGCCACTCCGCGTCATCTGTTTCCTGGGCTGTAAACTGGCAAACGTTTAATTCTCTGGACTAAAAGCGCTTAAGAGACTTAACATGGTATACCTTAGGCTTTATGTTGGAGGTGGGGGAGGCTATGAGATAGTGAACAGCTCCTAGGCGCTCCTGGACCGTGCATGGTCCTTCCCCCGACGCTTCCATTTTATGGGCCCGGAGCGCCTTTAAGACCATGACTTGGTCTCCTACTTTGAAGGAGCGTTCTCTGGAACGTTTATCATACCAGGCCTTTTGCTCTTCCTGAGCATCCTTTAGGTTTTCTTTAGCAAGGGCTAAAGAGTGTCGGAGGTGCTTTGTAGGTTGCTTACGAAGTCTAGCATGTTAGCTCCTGGAGAAGGCGTAAACCCCTCCCATTGCTGCTTCACCAACTGTAATGGCCCCTTAACCTCGCGGCCATAGACAAGTTCAAAAGTTGAAAACCCTAAACTGGGATGTGGTGCAGCCCTGTAGGCAAAAAGCAACTGCTGCAATACTAGGTCCCAATCATTGGAGTGTTCATTTACGAATTTACGTATCATGGCCCCCAAAGTTCCAGTAAACCTCTCCACCAGGCTATTGGTTTTTTGGTGGTAAGGGGTGGCAACCAAGTGATTCACCCCATGAGCTTCCCACAGGTTTTTCATGGTCCCTGCCAGGAAATTAGTTCCCGAATCGGTAAGGATGTCGGAGGGCCAACCTACCCTGGCAAAAATGTCTGCTAATGCCTGGCACACACTTTTAGCCCTGGTGTTACTTAAGGGTATTGCTTCCGGCCATCGGGTAGCAAAATCCATGAAAGTCAGAATGTACTGCTTTCCTCTGGGTGTCTTCTTTGGGAAAGGACCCAGAATATCCACAGCTAGTCGCTGAAATGGGACCTCAATTATGGGGAGTGGCTGGAGAGGGGCTTTGACCTGGTCTTGGGGCTTTCCCACTCGTTGGCACACCTCACAAGCCCAGATATAATTAGCAACGTCCTTGCCCATTCCCTCCCAGGGGCAAGACTTCCCCAACCGGTCTTTGGCTCTGTTCACCCGGGAATGGCCACTGGGATGAGCATGGGCTAAGCTCAAGAGCTTTACCCGTTACTTAGTGGGAATTACCAACTGTCTTTGAGGATGCCAGTCTTCCTGGTGCCCACCAGAAAGAGTCTCCTTGTATAAAAGTCCTTGTTCTACCACCAACCGGGATTGGTTAGAAGAGCTGAGCGGTGGTGGGGTGCTCCGTGCTGCCGCCCAAGCTTTCTGAAGGCTGTCATCTGCTTCCTGCTCGGCCTGGAACTGTTCCCTTGATGCTGGAGACATCAGTTCTTCCTTGGCCTGTGGACTTGGTCCCTCTGGAAGCGATGCAGGTGTTGGGGCTGTTTCCGTTGACTGTGAACCGCTGTCCGCTGGTGCACTATGATGTAGTTCAGGCTGAGCCTCTTGGGTAGGGTTATCTGCTCCTTCTGCCAGTTCATGCTCGCTATTGCCCTCTGGCGTTGGAGTTGTAGACGGGTTTGCAAGCGCTGGACTCAGTGCTGGCAATGGTTCTGGTGCTGGTTGCGTTGCCAGTTCCGGTTCTGGGACTGGCTTTGGCTGGGTCTCTGGGACTGGCTCCACTACGGCTGTTGCAGTCGTTGGCAGGGGATCCGGTTCCACCAGCTTTGGCTGGGTCTCTGGTAACACAGACGGGGCCCTGGGAGACGGCTCAGGAACAGGGATGGGGTGGAGGCTTGCTTAGCCTGGCTGCGGGTGACTATTCCCACTCTCTTGGCTAATTTCACATGGTTGGCCAAGTCTTCCCCCAGCAGCATGGGGATGGGATAGTTGTCATAGACTGCAAAAGTCCACATTCCTCTCCAGCCCTTGTACTGGACATGCAACTTGGCTGTAGGCAAGGTTACAGACTGTCATGAAGGGTTGACTTGTCACTGGAGCTTCCGGGTTGATGAGTTTGGGGTCCGCTAGGGATGGGTGGATACTCGACACTTGTGCCCCAGTGTCCCGCCAAGCGATAACCTTCTTTCTGCCCACTCTCAAGGTTTCCATTCGCTCCGAGATGATGAGAGAGGCATCTGGGCCTGCGGATCGTTGGTGTGAGTGTGGTGTAATGAATTGTAATCGGTTGGGGTTCTTGGAGCAGTGGGCCTTTATATGTCCCAGTTCATTACATTTAAAACAGCGCCCTGCTAAGGTATCACCGGGGCGATGCTGGTTGGTGGAGACTGGTGTGCTGGGGTGAGAAGGCGTCTGGGGTTTCCCTTGGAATGTGGGTGGGGCCTTGGGTTGTCCCCGGCGGTAAGGTTTGGTTTCGGGTTGCCCCTTCTGATATTCGCTCCAACTGCTACTAGTTTTTTTCTTTTCTGCCACCTCCACCCATTTGGCTCCAATCTGCCCCGCCTCGGTTACGGTTTTGGGCTTCCCATCTAGGATGTACCTTTCTATTTCCTCAGGAACACCCTCTAAAAACGGCTCCATTTTAACTAGGAAAACCAGATCGTCCAGCGATTTAACATTTGCTCCTGATACCCAGGCATCACAATTTTTGTCAATGTGGTAGGCATGTCGGGTGGGTTCCACCTTAGGACTCTGAATCGCCAACGGGCATGCTCGGGTGTTAGCCCCATTCTGATTCTGGCCTTGTTTATAAAATGTTCATAACTCTTCATGTGTTCCTTAGGCATTTCAGCCGCCAACTGTGCTAAGGGTCCACTGAGCTGCGTCCTCAGCTCTACCATGTACTGGTCTGTAGTGATGCTGTACCCAAGGCAGGGCCTTTCAACATTTTCTAAGAAGGCCTCAGTATCATCGCCTGCCTTGTAGGTGGGGAATGTTCCGGGATGGGAAGTGGTACCTGGAGAGGGGTTGCTAGGATTGGCTGGTATATCCGGCCTAGCCCTTGCTAATTCCAGTTCATGCTTCCTCTCTTTTTCCCCTCTCCTCCATCTCTTTTTCTTTCAGCTCTTTCTTGAGTTTTTTTTAATTGAAGCAGTCTCTGATGTTTTTTTCATTTTCTTCTGCTTCTAGTCTGGCCAGTTCGAGTTTGTTAGCTACTTCTTTGGTAGTCATTTTCCTGTTTTCTTGTGCTGGGCCACACCCCTCTGCAGTTGACTGAAACTGGGATGTACTCGGCTCAGGCAACAGAGACTTCTAACTAGCTATCCCCGAGAGATAGAAAGAAAAAAGCAAACAATTCAGCTTGTTAATTCTTTTTGCCAGCTGTTTGCTCACTGCTTCACTCCTTCTCTTAACAAAGACCCTTGTTAAAAAAACTTAACCCCTCTGCCTTCAGGCAAGGAGAGAGAAGATATGCATCTACCTTCAGCTCTGCTTTCTAAGCAGCTAGAAAGGAGGAAAGAAAATCTTACTGGCTTTTGGTTTAAAATGATCCCACCGCTCTGCCACCATGTCAAGGCTGCTTCCCCACTCTGAACTTTAGGGTACAAATGTGGGGGCCTGCATGAAAACATCTAAGCTTAACTACCAGCTTAGCTCTGGTCCGCTGCCACCACTCCCAAAGCTAATTCCCTTCCCTGGGTAGCCTTGAGAGACTCTTCACCAATTCCCTGGTGACTACAGGTCCAAACCCCTTGGATCTTAAAACAAGGAGAAATTAACCATCCTCACTCCTGCCTCCCACCAAATCCTGGTGGATCAAGATGCAACCCGTTTGGATCTAAAAACAAGGAAAAATCAATCAGGTTCTTAAAAAGAAGGCTTTTAATTAAAGAAAAAGGTAAAAATCATCTCTGGAAAAGTCGGGATGGAAAATAACTTTACAGGATAATCAAACTTAAAGAGCTCAGAGGACCCCCCCGCCCCCACAGCCTTAGGTTCAAAGTACAGCAAACAGAGATAAACACTCTAGCAAAAGGTACAATTACAAGTTTGAGAAAACAAAGATAAACTAACACGCCTTGCCTGGCTGTTTACTTACAAGTTTGAAATATGAGAGATTTGTTCAGAAAGATTTGGAGAACCTGGATCGATGTCTGGTCCCTCTTAGTCCCAAGAGCGAGCAACCCTCCAAACAAAGAGCACAAACAAAAGCCTTCCCCCCACCAAGATTTGAAAGTATTTTGTCCCCTAATTGGTCCTTTGGGTCAGATGTCAGCCAGGCTACCTGAGTTTCTGAACCCTTTACAGGGAAAAGGATTTGGGAGTCTCTGGCCGGGAGGGATTTTATAGTATTGTACACAGGAGGACTGTTACCCTTCCCTTTATAGTTATGACACGCCCCCCGCCCCCCCCAAATCACAGATAGTGTTGGACAGCCGGTTCCACACTGGCTGTAATTTTTTCCTGGAGCTCTAGGAGAAAACAGAGTTAATAAGACACATACATCTTTAGACATACTACTGATTATATAAAAACTAACAATATGTTTCACTTTCCAAGAACAATGTTTAACCAGTTGATTCTGGGAAACTTTCCCGGGAAAGTGCATCAGCCACTTTGTTAGAAGCTCCTGAAAATGTGTTGTATTTCAAAATCGAAATCTTGGAGAGCTAAACTCCACCGAAGAAGTTTTTTGTTATTCCCCTTGGCGGTATGAAGCCACGGTAGCGCAACATGGTCTGTTTGTCGTTGGAAACGCCATCCCCAAACTTATGGGCGTAGCTTTTCCAGCGCGTACACAATGGCGTAGCATTCCTTTTCGCTGATTGACCAGTGGCTTTCCCTCTCAGACAGTTTCTTGCTGAGAAACACGACAGGATGGAATTCTTGATCCGGTCCTTCCCGCATTAAAACTGCTCCCACGCCCCGCTCGGACGCATCTGTGGTTACTAGGAACGGTTTGTCAAAGTCTGGGGCCCTTAGCACAAGGTCAGACATGAGTGTCGCCTTAAACTGGTTAAAAGGCCTTTTGACACTCATCAGTCCACTGAACTGCATTTGGCTGTTTCTTTCTGGTTAGGTCTGTCAGCGGGGCGGCGATTCAGCTGTAGTGTGGTACAAATCGCCTATAATATCCGGCCAAGTCTAGGAAGGATTGGACCTGTTTCTTTGACTTTGGAACCGGCCACTTGTGGATCGCATCCACTTTGGCCTGTAGGGGATTTACTGTTCCTTCACCCACCTGGTGCCCCAGGTAAGTCACTCTGTTTTGGCCTATTTGACACTTTTTAGCCTTACCAGTTAGTCCTGCCTGCCGGATGCGCTCGAAGATTTTTTCCAGGTGCTCCAGGTGTTCTGTCCATGACTCCAAACAAATGGCCACATCATCGAGGTAGGCAACTGCAGAGTCTCCCAATCCCGCTAGGAGACCACCTACAAGTCTTTGGAAGATGGCGGGTGCATTTCGCAACCCAAAAGGGAGTACATTGAATTCATACACTCCTGCCTTGGTGACGAAGGCTGACCTTTCCTTAGCAGCAAGTTTCAGAGTGGGCTGTAGTCCACGAAAGCTTATGCTCTAATAAATTTGTTAGTCTCTAAGACGCCACAAGTACTCCTGTTCTTCTTTTTCCTTAGCGGGTTCATCTAGTGGTCCTTGCCAGTACCCTTTGCTTAAGTCTAAAGTAGAGATGAATTGGGCATGTCCCAATTTCTCCAATAGCTCATCTGTGCATGGCATTGGATAGTTGTCAGGACGAGTTACAGCATTTAGCTTACGGTAGTCCACACAAAAGCGTATTTCCCCCACCTGGTTTGAGAACTAGAACCACTGGAGAAGCCCATGCACTGTTAGAGGGGAGGATTACACCCATCTCTAGCATACCCTGGATCTCCCTTTGTATAGCAGTTCGGGCATGAAGTGGTAGGGTGGGGTTCTAATTGGGTGTCAATGGAGTGGTATGCCCATTCGGTCCGTCCTGGGGTGGCTGAGAATATTGGCGCAAAGCTAGTGCACAGCTCCTTGATCTTCTGTCGCTGCAGACGTCCAAGGGTCGCGGAGAGGTTCACCTCTTCCACGCCACCGTCACTTTTTCCTTCGTAGTAGACACCTTCAGGCCACTCCGCGTCATCTGTTTCCTGGGCTGTAAACTGGCAAACGTTTAATTCTCTGGACTAAAAGCGCTTAAGAGACTTAACATGGTATACCTTAGGCTTTATGTTGGAGGTGGGGGAGGCTATGAGATAGTGAACAGCTCCTAGGCGCTCCTGGACCGTGCATGGTCCTTCCCCCGACGCTTCCATTTTATGGGCCCGGAGCGCCTTTAAGACCATGACTTGGTCTCCTACTTTGAAGGAGCGTTCTCTGGAACGTTTATCATACCAGGCCTTTTGCTCTTCCTGAGCATCCTTTAGGTTTTCTTTAGCAAGGGCTAAAGAGTGTCGGAGGTGCTTTGTAGGTTGCTTACGAAGTCTAGCATGTTAGCTCCTGGAGAAGGCGTAAACCCCTCCCATTGCTGCTTCACCAACTGTAATGGCCCCTTAACCTCGCGGCCATAGACAAGTTCAAAAGTTGAAAACCCTAAACTGGGATGTGGTGCAGCCCTGTAGGCAAAAAGCAACTGCTGCAATACTAGGTCCCAATCATTGGAGTGTTCATTTACGAATTTACGTATCATGGCCCCCAAAGTTCCAGTAAACCTCTCCACCAGGCTATTGGTTTTTTGGTGGTAAGGGGTGGCAACCAAGTGATTCACCCCATGAGCTTCCCACAGGTTTTTCATGGTCCCTGCCAGGAAATTAGTTCCCGAATCGGTAAGGATGTCGGAGGGCCAACCTACCCTGGCAAAAATGTCTGCTAATGCCTGGCACACACTTTTAGCCCTGGTGTTACTTAAGGGTATTGCTTCCGGCCATCGGGTAGCAAAATCCATGAAAGTCAGAATGTACTGCTTTCCTCTGGGTGTCTTCTTTGGGAAAGGACCCAGAATATCCACAGCTAGTCGCTGAAATGGGACCTCAATTATGGGGAGTGGCTGGAGAGGGGCTTTGACCTGGTCTTGGGGCTTTCCCACTCGTTGGCACACCTCACAAGCCCAGATATAATTAGCAACGTCCTTGCCCATTCCCTCCCAGGGGCAAGACTTCCCCAACCGGTCTTTGGCTCTGTTCACCCGGGAATGGCCACTGGGATGAGCATGGGCTAAGCTCAAGAGCTTTACCCGTTACTTAGTGGGAATTACCAACTGTCTTTGAGGATGCCAGTCTTCCTGGTGCCCACCAGAAAGAGTCTCCTTGTATAAAAGTCCTTGTTCTACCACCAACCGGGATTGGTTAGAAGAGCTGAGCGGTGGTGGGGTGCTCCGTGCTGCCGCCCAAGCTTTCTGAAGGCTGTCATCTGCTTCCTGCTCGGCCTGGAACTGTTCCCTTGATGCTGGAGACATCAGTTCTTCCTTGGCCTGTGGACTTGGTCCCTCTGGAAGCGATGCAGGTGTTGGGGCTGTTTCCGTTGACTGTGAACCGCTGTCCGCTGGTGCACTATGATGTAGTTCAGGCTGAGCCTCTTGGGTAGGGTTATCTGCTCCTTCTGCCAGTTCATGCTCGCTATTGCCCTCTGGCGTTGGAGTTGTAGACGGGTTTGCAAGCGCTGGACTCAGTGCTGGCAATGGTTCTGGTGCTGGTTGCGTTGCCAGTTCCGGTTCTGGGACTGGCTTTGGCTGGGTCTCTGGGACTGGCTCCACTACGGCTGTTGCAGTCGTTGGCAGGGGATCCGGTTCCACCAGCTTTGGCTGGGTCTCTGGTAACACAGACGGGGCCCTGGGAGACGGCTCAGGAACAGGGATGGGGTGGAGGCTTGCTTAGCCTGGCTGCGGGTGACTATTCCCACTCTCTTGGCTAATTTCACATGGTTGGCCAAGTCTTCCCCCAGCAGCATGGGGATGGGATAGTTGTCATAGACTGCAAAAGTCCACATTCCTCTCCAGCCCTTGTACTGGACATGCAACTTGGCTGTAGGCAAGGTTACAGACTGTCATGAAGGGTTGACTTGTCACTGGAGCTTCCGGGTTGATGAGTTTGGGGTCCGCTAGGGATGGGTGGATACTCGACACTTGTGCCCCAGTGTCCCGCCAAGCGATAACCTTCTTTCTGCCCACTCTCAAGGTTTCCATTCGCTCCGAGATGATGAGAGAGGCATCTGGGCCTGCGGATCGTTGGTGTGAGTGTGGTGTAATGAATTGTAATCGGTTGGGGTTCTTGGAGCAGTGGGCCTTTATATGTCCCAGTTCATTACATTTAAAACAGCGCCCTGCTAAGGTATCACCGGGGCGATGCTGGTTGGTGGAGACTGGTGTGCTGGGGTGAGAAGGCGTCTGGGGTTTCCCTTGGAATGTGGGTGGGGCCTTGGGTTGTCCCCGGCGGTAAGGTTTGGTTTCGGGTTGCCCCTTCTGATATTCGCTCCAACTGCTACTAGTTTTTTTCTTTTCTGCCACCTCCACCCATTTGGCTCCAATCTGCCCCGCCTCGGTTACGGTTTTGGGCTTCCCATCTAGGATGTACCTTTCTATTTCCTCAGGAACACCCTCTAAAAACGGCTCCATTTTAACTAGGAAAACCAGATCGTCCAGCGATTTAACATTTGCTCCTGATACCCAGGCATCACAATTTTTGTCAATGTGGTAGGCATGTCGGGTGGGTTCCACCTTAGGACTCTGAATCGCCAACGGGCATGCTCGGGTGTTAGCCCCATTCTGATTCTGGCCTTGTTTATAAAATGTTCATAACTCTTCATGTGTTCCTTAGGCATTTCAGCCGCCAACTGTGCTAAGGGTCCACTGAGCTGCGTCCTCAGCTCTACCATGTACTGGTCTGTAGTGATGCTGTACCCAAGGCAGGGCCTTTCAACATTTTCTAAGAAGGCCTCAGTATCATCGCCTGCCTTGTAGGTGGGGAATGTTCCGGGATGGGAAGTGGTACCTGGAGAGGGGTTGCTAGGATTGGCTGGTATATCCGGCCTAGCCCTTGCTAATTCCAGTTCATGCTTCCTCTCTTTTTCCCCTCTCCTCCATCTCTTTTTCTTTCAGCTCTTTCTTGAGTTTTTTTTAATTGAAGCAGTCTCTGATGTTTTTTTCATTTTCTTCTGCTTCTAGTCTGGCCAGTTCGAGTTTGTTAGCTACTTCTTTGGTAGTCATTTTCCTGTTTTCTTGTGCTGGGCCACACCCCTCTGCAGTTGACTGAAACTGGGATGTACTCGGCTCAGGCAACAGAGACTTCTAACTAGCTATCCCCGAGAGATAGAAAGAAAAAAGCAAACAATTCAGCTTGTTAATTCTTTTTGCCAGCTGTTTGCTCACTGCTTCACTCCTTCTCTTAACAAAGACCCTTGTTAAAAAAACTTAACCCCTCTGCCTTCAGGCAAGGAGAGAGAAGATATGCATCTACCTTCAGCTCTGCTTTCTAAGCAGCTAGAAAGGAGGAAAGAAAATCTTACTGGCTTTTGGTTTAAAATGATCCCACCGCTCTGCCACCATGTCAAGGCTGCTTCCCCACTCTGAACTTTAGGGTACAAATGTGGGGGCCTGCATGAAAACATCTAAGCTTAACTACCAGCTTAGCTCTGGTCCGCTGCCACCACTCCCAAAGCTAATTCCCTTCCCTGGGTAGCCTTGAGAGACTCTTCACCAATTCCCTGGTGACTACAGGTCCAAACCCCTTGGATCTTAAAACAAGGAGAAATTAACCATCCTCACTCCTGCCTCCCACCAAATCCTGGTGGATCAAGATGCAACCCGTTTGGATCTAAAAACAAGGAAAAATCAATCAGGTTCTTAAAAAGAAGGCTTTTAATTAAAGAAAAAGGTAAAAATCATCTCTGGAAAAGTCGGGATGGAAAATAACTTTACAGGATAATCAAACTTAAAGAGCTCAGAGGACCCCCCCGCCCCCACAGCCTTAGGTTCAAAGTACAGCAAACAGAGATAAACACTCTAGCAAAAGGTACAATTACAAGTTTGAGAAAACAAAGATAAACTAACACGCCTTGCCTGGCTGTTTACTTACAAGTTTGAAATATGAGAGATTTGTTCAGAAAGATTTGGAGAACCTGGATCGATGTCTGGTCCCTCTTAGTCCCAAGAGCGAGCAACCCTCCAAACAAAGAGCACAAACAAAAGCCTTCCCCCCACCAAGATTTGAAAGTATTTTGTCCCCTAATTGGTCCTTTGGGTCAGATGTCAGCCAGGCTACCTGAGTTTCTGAACCCTTTACAGGGAAAAGGATTTGGGAGTCTCTGGCCGGGAGGGATTTTATAGTATTGTACACAGGAGGACTGTTACCCTTCCCTTTATAGTTATGACACGCCCCCCGCCCCCCCCAAATCACAGATAGTGTTGGACAGCCGGTTCCACACTGGCTGTAATTTTTTCCTGGAGCTCTAGGAGAAAACAGAGTTAATAAGACACATACATCTTTAGACATACTACTGATTATATAAAAACTAACAATATGTTTCACTTTCCAAGAACAATGTTTAACCAGTTGATTCTGGGAAACTTTCCCGGGAAAGTGCATCAGCCACTTTGTTAGAAGCTCCTGAAAATGTGTTGTATTTCAAAATCGAAATCTTGGAGAGCTAAACTCCACCGAAGAAGTTTTTTGTTATTCCCCTTGGCGGTATGAAGCCACGGTAGCGCAACATGGTCTGTTTGTCGTTGGAAACGCCATCCCCAAACTTATGGGCGTAGCTTTTCCAGCGCGTACACAATGGCGTAGCATTCCTTTTCGCTGATTGACCAGTGGCTTTCCCTCTCAGACAGTTTCTTGCTGAGAAACACGACAGGATGGAATTCTTGATCCGGTCCTTCCCGCATTAAAACTGCTCCCACGCCCCGCTCGGACGCATCTGTGGTTACTAGGAACGGTTTGTCAAAGTCTGGGGCCCTTAGCACAAGGTCAGACATGAGTGTCGCCTTAAACTGGTTAAAAGGCCTTTTGACACTCATCAGTCCACTGAACTGCATTTGGCTGTTTCTTTCTGGTTAGGTCTGTCAGCGGGGCGGCGATTCAGCTGTAGTGTGGTACAAATCGCCTATAATATCCGGCCAAGTCTAGGAAGGATTGGACCTGTTTCTTTGACTTTGGAACCGGCCACTTGTGGATCGCATCCACTTTGGCCTGTAGGGGATTTACTGTTCCTTCACCCACCTGGTGCCCCAGGTAAGTCACTCTGTTTTGGCCTATTTGACACTTTTTAGCCTTACCAGTTAGTCCTGCCTGCCGGATGCGCTCGAAGATTTTTTCCAGGTGCTCCAGGTGTTCTGTCCATGACTCCAAACAAATGGCCACATCATCGAGGTAGGCAACTGCAGAGTCTCCCAATCCCGCTAGGAGACCACCTACAAGTCTTTGGAAGATGGCGGGTGCATTTCGCAACCCAAAAGGGAGTACATTGAATTCATACACTCCTGCCTTGGTGACGAAGGCTGACCTTTCCTTAGCAGCAAGTTTCAGAGTGGGCTGTAGTCCACGAAAGCTTATGCTCTAATAAATTTGTTAGTCTCTAAGACGCCACAAGTACTCCTGTTCTTCTTTTTCCTTAGCGGGTTCATCTAGTGGTCCTTGCCAGTACCCTTTGCTTAAGTCTAAAGTAGAGATGAATTGGGCATGTCCCAATTTCTCCAATAGCTCATCTGTGCATGGCATTGGATAGTTGTCAGGACGAGTTACAGCATTTAGCTTACGGTAGTCCACACAAAAGCGTATTTCCCCCACCTGGTTTGAGAACTAGAACCACTGGAGAAGCCCATGCACTGTTAGAGGGGAGGATTACACCCATCTCTAGCATACCCTGGATCTCCCTTTGTATAGCAGTTCGGGCATGAAGTGGTAGGGTGGGGTTCTAATTGGGTGTCAATGGAGTGGTATGCCCATTCGGTCCGTCCTGGGGTGGCTGAGAATATTGGCGCAAAGCTAGTGCACAGCTCCTTGATCTTCTGTCGCTGCAGACGTCCAAGGGTCGCGGAGAGGTTCACCTCTTCCACGCCACCGTCACTTTTTCCTTCGTAGTAGACACCTTCAGGCCACTCCGCGTCATCTGTTTCCTGGGCTGTAAACTGGCAAACGTTTAATTCTCTGGACTAAAAGCGCTTAAGAGACTTAACATGGTATACCTTAGGCTTTATGTTGGAGGTGGGGGAGGCTATGAGATAGTGAACAGCTCCTAGGCGCTCCTGGACCGTGCATGGTCCTTCCCCCGACGCTTCCATTTTATGGGCCCGGAGCGCCTTTAAGACCATGACTTGGTCTCCTACTTTGAAGGAGCGTTCTCTGGAACGTTTATCATACCAGGCCTTTTGCTCTTCCTGAGCATCCTTTAGGTTTTCTTTAGCAAGGGCTAAAGAGTGTCGGAGGTGCTTTGTAGGTTGCTTACGAAGTCTAGCATGTTAGCTCCTGGAGAAGGCGTAAACCCCTCCCATTGCTGCTTCACCAACTGTAATGGCCCCTTAACCTCGCGGCCATAGACAAGTTCAAAAGTTGAAAACCCTAAACTGGGATGTGGTGCAGCCCTGTAGGCAAAAAGCAACTGCTGCAATACTAGGTCCCAATCATTGGAGTGTTCATTTACGAATTTACGTATCATGGCCCCCAAAGTTCCAGTAAACCTCTCCACCAGGCTATTGGTTTTTTGGTGGTAAGGGGTGGCAACCAAGTGATTCACCCCATGAGCTTCCCACAGGTTTTTCATGGTCCCTGCCAGGAAATTAGTTCCCGAATCGGTAAGGATGTCGGAGGGCCAACCTACCCTGGCAAAAATGTCTGCTAATGCCTGGCACACACTTTTAGCCCTGGTGTTACTTAAGGGTATTGCTTCCGGCCATCGGGTAGCAAAATCCATGAAAGTCAGAATGTACTGCTTTCCTCTGGGTGTCTTCTTTGGGAAAGGACCCAGAATATCCACAGCTAGTCGCTGAAATGGGACCTCAATTATGGGGAGTGGCTGGAGAGGGGCTTTGACCTGGTCTTGGGGCTTTCCCACTCGTTGGCACACCTCACAAGCCCAGATATAATTAGCAACGTCCTTGCCCATTCCCTCCCAGGGGCAAGACTTCCCCAACCGGTCTTTGGCTCTGTTCACCCGGGAATGGCCACTGGGATGAGCATGGGCTAAGCTCAAGAGCTTTACCCGTTACTTAGTGGGAATTACCAACTGTCTTTGAGGATGCCAGTCTTCCTGGTGCCCACCAGAAAGAGTCTCCTTGTATAAAAGTCCTTGTTCTACCACCAACCGGGATTGGTTAGAAGAGCTGAGCGGTGGTGGGGTGCTCCGTGCTGCCGCCCAAGCTTTCTGAAGGCTGTCATCTGCTTCCTGCTCGGCCTGGAACTGTTCCCTTGATGCTGGAGACATCAGTTCTTCCTTGGCCTGTGGACTTGGTCCCTCTGGAAGCGATGCAGGTGTTGGGGCTGTTTCCGTTGACTGTGAACCGCTGTCCGCTGGTGCACTATGATGTAGTTCAGGCTGAGCCTCTTGGGTAGGGTTATCTGCTCCTTCTGCCAGTTCATGCTCGCTATTGCCCTCTGGCGTTGGAGTTGTAGACGGGTTTGCAAGCGCTGGACTCAGTGCTGGCAATGGTTCTGGTGCTGGTTGCGTTGCCAGTTCCGGTTCTGGGACTGGCTTTGGCTGGGTCTCTGGGACTGGCTCCACTACGGCTGTTGCAGTCGTTGGCAGGGGATCCGGTTCCACCAGCTTTGGCTGGGTCTCTGGTAACACAGACGGGGCCCTGGGAGACGGCTCAGGAACAGGGATGGGGTGGAGGCTTGCTTAGCCTGGCTGCGGGTGACTATTCCCACTCTCTTGGCTAATTTCACATGGTTGGCCAAGTCTTCCCCCAGCAGCATGGGGATGGGATAGTTGTCATAGACTGCAAAAGTCCACATTCCTCTCCAGCCCTTGTACTGGACATGCAACTTGGCTGTAGGCAAGGTTACAGACTGTCATGAAGGGTTGACTTGTCACTGGAGCTTCCGGGTTGATGAGTTTGGGGTCCGCTAGGGATGGGTGGATACTCGACACTTGTGCCCCAGTGTCCCGCCAAGCGATAACCTTCTTTCTGCCCACTCTCAAGGTTTCCATTCGCTCCGAGATGATGAGAGAGGCATCTGGGCCTGCGGATCGTTGGTGTGAGTGTGGTGTAATGAATTGTAATCGGTTGGGGTTCTTGGAGCAGTGGGCCTTTATATGTCCCAGTTCATTACATTTAAAACAGCGCCCTGCTAAGGTATCACCGGGGCGATGCTGGTTGGTGGAGACTGGTGTGCTGGGGTGAGAAGGCGTCTGGGGTTTCCCTTGGAATGTGGGTGGGGCCTTGGGTTGTCCCCGGCGGTAAGGTTTGGTTTCGGGTTGCCCCTTCTGATATTCGCTCCAACTGCTACTAGTTTTTTTCTTTTCTGCCACCTCCACCCATTTGGCTCCAATCTGCCCCGCCTCGGTTACGGTTTTGGGCTTCCCATCTAGGATGTACCTTTCTATTTCCTCAGGAACACCCTCTAAAAACGGCTCCATTTTAACTAGGAAAACCAGATCGTCCAGCGATTTAACATTTGCTCCTGATACCCAGGCATCACAATTTTTGTCAATGTGGTAGGCATGTCGGGTGGGTTCCACCTTAGGACTCTGAATCGCCAACGGGCATGCTCGGGTGTTAGCCCCATTCTGATTCTGGCCTTGTTTATAAAATGTTCATAACTCTTCATGTGTTCCTTAGGCATTTCAGCCGCCAACTGTGCTAAGGGTCCACTGAGCTGCGTCCTCAGCTCTACCATGTACTGGTCTGTAGTGATGCTGTACCCAAGGCAGGGCCTTTCAACATTTTCTAAGAAGGCCTCAGTATCATCGCCTGCCTTGTAGGTGGGGAATGTTCCGGGATGGGAAGTGGTACCTGGAGAGGGGTTGCTAGGATTGGCTGGTATATCCGGCCTAGCCCTTGCTAATTCCAGTTCATGCTTCCTCTCTTTTTCCCCTCTCCTCCATCTCTTTTTCTTTCAGCTCTTTCTTGAGTTTTTTTTAATTGAAGCAGTCTCTGATGTTTTTTTCATTTTCTTCTGCTTCTAGTCTGGCCAGTTCGAGTTTGTTAGCTACTTCTTTGGTAGTCATTTTCCTGTTTTCTTGTGCTGGGCCACACCCCTCTGCAGTTGACTGAAACTGGGATGTACTCGGCTCAGGCAACAGAGACTTCTAACTAGCTATCCCCGAGAGATAGAAAGAAAAAAGCAAACAATTCAGCTTGTTAATTCTTTTTGCCAGCTGTTTGCTCACTGCTTCACTCCTTCTCTTAACAAAGACCCTTGTTAAAAAAACTTAACCCCTCTGCCTTCAGGCAAGGAGAGAGAAGATATGCATCTACCTTCAGCTCTGCTTTCTAAGCAGCTAGAAAGGAGGAAAGAAAATCTTACTGGCTTTTGGTTTAAAATGATCCCACCGCTCTGCCACCATGTCAAGGCTGCTTCCCCACTCTGAACTTTAGGGTACAAATGTGGGGGCCTGCATGAAAACATCTAAGCTTAACTACCAGCTTAGCTCTGGTCCGCTGCCACCACTCCCAAAGCTAATTCCCTTCCCTGGGTAGCCTTGAGAGACTCTTCACCAATTCCCTGGTGACTACAGGTCCAAACCCCTTGGATCTTAAAACAAGGAGAAATTAACCATCCTCACTCCTGCCTCCCACCAAATCCTGGTGGATCAAGATGCAACCCGTTTGGATCTAAAAACAAGGAAAAATCAATCAGGTTCTTAAAAAGAAGGCTTTTAATTAAAGAAAAAGGTAAAAATCATCTCTGGAAAAGTCGGGATGGAAAATAACTTTACAGGATAATCAAACTTAAAGAGCTCAGAGGACCCCCCCGCCCCCACAGCCTTAGGTTCAAAGTACAGCAAACAGAGATAAACACTCTAGCAAAAGGTACATTTACAAGTTTGAGAAAACAAAGATAAACTAACACGCCTTGCCTGGCTGTTTACTTACAAGTTTGAAATATGAGAGATTTGTTCAGAAAGATTTGGAGAACCTGGATCGATGTCTGGTCCCTCTTAGTCCCAAGAGCGAGCAACCCTCCAAACAAAGAGCACAAACAAAAGCCTTCCCCCCACCAAGATTTGAAAGTATTTTGTCCCCTAATTGGTCCTTTGGGTCAGATGTCAGCCAGGCTACCTGAGTTTCTGAACCCTTTACAGGGAAAAGGATTTGGGAGTCTCTGGCCGGGAGGGATTTTATAGTATTGTACACAGGAGGACTGTTACCCTTCCCTTTATAGTTATGACACGCCCCCCGCCCCCCCCAAATCACAGATAGTGTTGGACAGCCGGTTCCACACTGGCTGTAATTTTTTCCTGGAGCTCTAGGAGAAAACAGAGTTAATAAGACACATACATCTTTAGACATACTACTGATTATATAAAAACTAACAATATGTTTCACTTTCCAAGAACAATGTTTAACCAGTTGATTCTGGGAAACTTTCCCGGGAAAGTGCATCAGCCACTTTGTTAGAAGCTCCTGAAATGTGTTGTATTTCAAAATCGAAATCTTGGAGAGCTAAACTCCACCGAAGAAGTTTTTTGTTATTCCCCTTGGCGGTATGAAGCCACGGTAGCGCAACATGGTCTGTTTGTCGTTGGAAACGCCATCCCCAAACTTATGGGCGTAGCTTTTCCAGCGCGTACACAATGGCGTAGCATTCCTTTTCGCTGATTGACCAGTGGCTTTCCCTCTCAGACAGTTTCTTGCTGAGAAACACGACAGGATGGAATTCTTGATCCGGTCCTTCCCGCATTAAAACTGCTCCCACGCCCCGCTCGGACGCATCTGTGGTTACTAGGAACGGTTTGTCAAAGTCTGGGGCCCTTAGCACAAGGTCAGACATGAGTGTCGCCTTAAACTGGTTAAAAGGCCTTTTGACACTCATCAGTCCACTGAACTGCATTTGGCTGTTTCTTTCTGGTTAGGTCTGTCAGCGGGGCGGCGATTCGGCTGTAGTGTGGTACAAATCGCCTATAATATCCGGCCAAGTCTAGGAAGGATTGGACCTGTTTCTTTGACTTTGGAACCGGCCACTTGTGGATCGCATCCACTTTGGCCTGTAGGGGATTTACTGTTCCTTCACCCACCTGGTGCCCCAGGTAAGTCACTCTGTTTTGGCCTATTTGACACTTTTTAGCCTTACCAGTTAGTCCTGCCTGCCGGATGCGCTCGAAGATTTTTTCCAGGTGCTCCAGGTGTTCTGTCCATGACTCCAAACAAATGGCCACATCATCGAGGTAGGCAACTGCAGAGTCTCCCAATCCCGCTAGGAGACCACCTACAAGTCTTTGGAAGATGGCGGGTGCATTTCGCAACCCAAAAGGGAGTACATTGAATTCATACACTCCTGCCTTGGTGACGAAGGCTGACCTTTCCTTAGCAGCAAGTTTCAGAGTGGGCTGTAGTCCACGAAAGCTTATGCTCTAATAAATTTGTTAGTCTCTAAGATGCCACAAGTACTCCTGTTCTTCTTTTTCCTTAGCGGGTTCATCTAGTGGTCCTTGCCAGTACCCTTTGCTTAAGTCTAAAGTAGAGATGAATTGGGCATGTCCCAATTTCTCCAATAGCTCATCTGTGCATGGCATTGGATAGTTGTCAGGACGAGTTACAGCATTTAGCTTACGGTAGTCCACACAAAAGCGTATTTCCCCCACCTGGTTTGAGAACTAGAACCACTGGAGAAGCCCATGCACTGTTAGAGGGGAGGATTACACCCATCTCTAGCATACCCTAGATCTCCCTTTGTATAGCAGTTCGGGCATGAAGTGGTAGGGTGGGGTTCTAATTGGGTGTCAATGGAGTGGTATGCCCATTCGGTCCGTCCTGGGGTGGCTGAGAATATTGGCGCAAAGCTAGTGCACAGCTCCTTGATCTTCTGTCGCTGCAGACGTCCAAGGGTCGCGGAGAGGTTCACCTCTTCCACGCCACCGTCACTTTTTCCTTCGTAGTAGACACCTTCAGGCCACTCCGCGTCATCTGTTTCCTGGGCTGTAAACTGGCAAACGTTTAATTCTCTGGACTAAAAGCGCTTAAGAGACTTAACATGGTATACCTTAGGCTTTATGTTGGAGGTGGGGGAGGCTATGAGATAGTGAACAGCTTCTAGGCGCTCCTGGACCGTGCATGGTCCTTCCCCCGACGCTTCCATTTTATGGGCCCGGAGCGCCTTTAAGACCATGACTTGGTCTCCTACTTTGAAGGAGCGTTCTCTGGAACGTTTATCATACCAGGCCTTTTGCTCTTCCTGAGCATCCTTTAGGTTTTCTTTAGCAAGGGCTAAAGAGTGTCGGAGGTGCTTTGTAGGTTGCTTACGAAGTCTAGCATGTTAGCTCCTGGAGAAGGCGTAAACCCCTCCCATTGCTGCTTCACCAACTGTAATGGCCCCTTAACCTCGCGGCCATAGACAAGTTCAAAAGTTGAAAACCCTAAACTGGGATGTGGTGCAGCCCTGTAGGCAAAAAGCAACTGCTGCAATACTAGGTCCCAATCATTGGAGTGTTCATTTACGAATTTACGTATCATGGCCCCCAAAGTTCCAGTAAACCTCTCCACCAGGCTATTGGTTTTTTGGTGGTAAGGGGTGGCAACCAAGTGATTCACCCCATGAGCTTCCCACAGGTTTTTCATGGTCTCTGCCAGGAAATTAGTTCCCGAATCGGTAAGGATGTCGGAGGGCCAACCTACCCTGGCAAAAATGTCTGCTAATGCCTGGCACACACTTTTAGCCCTGGTGTTACTTAAGGGTATTGCTTCCGGCCATCGGGTAGCAAAATCCATGAAAGTCAGAATGTACTGCTTTCCTCTGGGTGTCTTCTTTGGGAAAGGACCCAGAATATCCACAGCTAGTCGCTGAAATGGGACCTCAATTATGGGGAGTGGCTGGAGAGGGGCTTTGACCTGGTCTTGGGGCTTTCCCACTCGTTGGCACACCTCACAAGCCCAGATATAATTAGCAACGTCCTTGCCCATTCCCTCCCAGGGGCAAGACTTCCCCAACCGGTCTTTGGCTCTGTTCACCCGGGAATGGCCACTGGGATGAGCATGGGCTAAGCTCAAGAGCTTTACCCGTTACTTAGTGGGAATTACCAACTGTCTTTGAGGATGCCAGTCTTCCTGGTGCCCACCAGAAAGAGTCTCCTTGTATAAAAGTCCTTGTTCTACCACCAACCGGGATCGGTTAGAAGAGCTGAGCGGTGGTGGGGTGCTCCGTGCTGCCGCCCAAGCTTTCTGAAGGCTGTCATCTGCTTCCTGCTCGGCCTGGAACTGTTCCCTTGATGCTGGAGACATCAGTTCTTCCTTGGCCTGTGGACTTGGTCCCTCTGGAAGCGATGCAGGTGTTGGGGCTGTTTCCGTTGACTGTGAACCGCTGTCCGCTGGTGCACTATGATGTAGTTCAGGCTGAGCCTCTTGGGTAGGGTTATCTGCTCCTTCTGCCAGTTCAGGCTCGCTAGTGCCCTCTGGCGTTGGAGTTGTAGACGGGTTTGCAAGCGCTGGACTCAGTGCTGGCAATGGTTCTGGTGCTGGTTGCGTTGCCAGTTCCGGTTCTGGGACTGGCTTTGGCTGGGTCTCTGGGACTGGCTCCACTACGGCTGTTGCAGTCGTTGGCAGGGGATCCGGTTCCACCAGCTTTGGCTGGGTCTCTGGTAACACAGACGGGGCCCTGGGAGACGGCTCAGGAACAGGGATGGGGGTGGAGGCTTGCTTAGCCTGGCTGCGGGTGACTATTCCCACTCTCTTGGCTAATTTCACATGGTTGGCCAAGTCTTCCCCCAGCAGCATGGGGATGGGATAGTTGTCATAGACTGCAAAAGTCCACATTCCTTTCCAGCCCTTGTACTGGACATGCAACTTGGCTGTAGGCAAGGTTACAGACTGTCATGAAGGGTTGACTTGTCACTGGAGCTTCCGGGTTGATGAGTTTGGGGTCCGCTAGGGATGGGTGGATACTCGACACTTGTGCCCCAGTGTCCCGCCAAGCGATAACCTTCTTTCTGCCCACTCTCAAGGTTTCCATTCGCTCCGAGATGATGAGAGAGGCATCTGGGCCTGCGGATCGTTGGTGTGAGTGTGGTGTAATGAATTGTAATCGGTTGGGGTTCTTGGAGCAGTGGGCCTTTATATGTCCCAGTTCATTACATTTAAAACAGCGCCCTGCTAAGGTATCACCGGGGCGATGCTGGTTGGTGGAGACTGGTGTGCTGGGGTGAGAAGGCGTCTGGGGTTTCCCTTGGAATGTGGGTGGGGCCTTGGGTTGTCCCCGGCGGTAAGGTTTGGTTTCGGGTTGCCCCTTCTGATATTCGCTCCAACTGCTACTAGTTTTTTTCTTTTCTGCCACCTCCACCCATTTGGCTCCAATCTGCCCCGCCTCGGTTACGGTTTTGGGCTTCCCATCTAGGATGTACCTTTCTATTTCCTCAGGAACACCCTCTAAAAACGGCTCCATTTTAACTAGGAAAACCAGATCGTCCAGCGATTTAACATTTGCTCCTGATACCCAGGCATCACAATTTTTGTCAATGTGGTAGGCATGTCGGGTGGGTTCCACCTTAGGGCTCTGAATCGCCGACGGGCATGCTCGGGTGTTAGCCCCATTCTGATTCTGGCCTTGTTTATAAAATGTTCATAACTCTTCATGTGTTCCTTAGGCATTTCAGCCGCCAACTGTGCTAAGGGTCCACTGAGCTGCGTCCTCAGCTCTACCATGTACTGGTCTGTAGTGATGCTGTACCCAAGGCAGGGCCTTTCAACATTTTCTAAGAAGGCCTCAGTATCATCGCCTGCCTTGTAGGTGGGGAATGTTCCGGGATGGGAAGTGGTACCTGGAGAGGGGTTGCTAGGATTGGCTGGTATATCCGGCCTAGCCCTTGCTAATTCCAGTTCATGCTTCCTCTCTTTTTCCCCTCTCCTCCATCTCTTTTTCTTTCAGCTCTTTCTTGAGTTTTTTTTAATTGAAGCAGTCTCTGATGTTTTTTTCATTTTCTTCTGCTTCTAGTCTGGCCAGTTCGAGTTTGTTAGCTACTTCTTTGGTAGTCATTTTCCTGTTTTCTTGTGCTGGGCCACACCCCTCTGCAGTTGACTGAAACTGGGATGTACTCGGCTCAGGCAACAGAGACTTCGAACTAGCTATCCCCGAGATATAGAAAGAAAAAAGCAAACAATTCAGCTTGTTAATTCTTTTTGCCAGCTGTTTGCTCACTGCTTCACTCCTTCTCTTAACAAAGACCCTTGTTAAAAAAACTTAACCCCTCTGCCTTCAGGCAAGGAGAGAGAAGATATGCATCTACCTTCAGCTCTGCTTTCTAAGCAGCTAGAAAGGAGGAAAGAAAATCTTACTGGCTTTTGGTTTAAAATGATCCCACCGCTCTGCCACCATGTCAAGGCTGCTTCCCCACTCTGAACTTTTGGGTACAAATGTGGGGGCCTGCATGAAAACATCTAAGCTTAACTACCAGCTTAGCTCTGGTCCGCTGCCACCACTCCCAAAGCTAATTCCCTTCCCTGGGTAGCCTTGAGAGACTCTTCACCAATTCCCTGGTGACTACAGGTCCAAACCCCTTGGATCTTAAAACAAGGAGAAATTAACCATCCTCACTCCTGCCTCCCACCAAATCCTGGTGGATCAAGATGCAACCCGTTTGGATCTAAAAACAAGGAAAAATCAATCAGGTTCTTAAAAAGAAGGCTTTTAATTAAAGAAAAAGGTAAAAATCATCTCTGGAAAAGTCGGGATGGAAAATAACTTTACAGGATAATCAAACTTAAAGAGCTCAGAGGACCCCCCCGCCCCCACAGCCTTAGGTTCAAAGTACAGCAAACAGAGATAAACACTCTAGCAAAAGGTACATTTACAAGTTGAGAAAACAAAGATAAACTAACACGCCTTGCCTGGCTGTTTACTTACAAGTTTGAAATATGAGAGATTTGTTCAGAAAGATTTGGAGAACCTGGATCGATGTCTGGTCCCTCTTAGTCCCAAGAGCGAGCAACCCTCCAAACAAAGAGCACAAACAAAAGCCTTCCCCCCACCAAGATTTGAAAGTATTTTGTCCCCTAATTGGTCCTTTGGGTCAGATGTCAGCCAGGCTACCTGAGTTTCTGAACCCTTTACAGGGAAAAGGATTTGGGAGTCTCTGGCCGGGAGGGATTTTATAGTATTGTACACAGGAGGACTGTTACCCTTCCCTTTATAGTTATGACACGCCCCCCGCCCCCCCCAAATCACAGATAGTGTTGGACAGCCGGTTCCACACTGGCTGTAATTTTTTCCTGGAGCTCTAGGAGAAAACAGAGTTAATAAGACACATACATCTTTAGACATACTACTGATTATATAAAAACTAACAATATGTTTCACTTTCCAAGAACAATGTTTAACCAGTTGATTCTGGGAAACTTTCCCGGGAAAGTGCATCAGCCACTTTGTTAGAAGCTCCTGAAATGTGTTGTATTTCAAAATCGAAATCTTGGAGAGCTAAACTCCACCGAAGAAGTTTTTTGTTATTCCCCTTGGCGGTATGAAGCCACGGTAGCGCAACATGGTCTGTTTGTCGTTGGAAACGCCATCCCCAAACTTATGGGCGTAGCTTTTCCAGCGCGTACACAATGGCGTAGCATTCCTTTTCGCTGATTGACCAGTGGCTTTCCCTCTCAGACAGTTTCTTGCTGAGAAACACGACAGGATGGAATTCTTGATCCGGTCCTTCCCGCATTAAAACTGCTCCCACGCCCCGCTCGGACGCATCTGTGGTTACTAGGAACGGTTTGTCAAAGTCTGGGGCCCTTAGCACAAGGTCAGACATGAGTGTCGCCTTAAACTGGTTAAAAGGCCTTTTGACACTCATCAGTCCACTGAACTGCATTTGGCTGTTTCTTTCTGGTTAGGTCTGTCAGCGGGGCGGCGATTCGGCTGTAGTGTGGTACAAATCGCCTATAATATCCGGCCAAGTCTAGGAAGGATTGGACCTGTTTCTTTGACTTTGGAACCGGCCACTTGTGGATCGCATCCACTTTGGCCTGTAGGGGATTTACTGTTCCTTCACCCACCTGGTGCCCCAGGTAAGTCACTCTGTTTTGGCCTATTTGACACTTTTTAGCCTTACCAGTTAGTCCTGCCTGCCGGATGCGCTCGAAGATTTTTTCCAGGTGCTCCAGGTGTTCTGTCCATGACTCCAAACAAATGGCCACATCATCGAGGTAGGCAACTGCAGAGTCTCCCAATCCCGCTAGGAGACCACCTACAAGTCTTTGGAAGATGGCGGGTGCATTTCGCAACCCAAAAGGGAGTACATTGAATTCATACACTCCTGCCTTGGTGACGAAGGCTGACCTTTCCTTAGCAGCAAGTTTCAGAGTGGGCTGTAGTCCACGAAAGCTTATGCTCTAATAAATTTGTTAGTCTCTAAGATGCCACAAGTACTCCTGTTCTTCTTTTTCCTTAGCGGGTTCATCTAGTGGTCCTTGCCAGTACCCTTTGCTTAAGTCTAAAGTAGAGATGAATTGGGCATGTCCCAATTTCTCCAATAGCTCATCTGTGCATGGCATTGGATAGTTGTCAGGACGAGTTACAGCATTTAGCTTACGGTAGTCCACACAAAAGCGTATTTCCCCCACCTGGTTTGAGAACTAGAACCACTGGAGAAGCCCATGCACTGTTAGAGGGGAGGATTACACCCATCTCTAGCATACCCTAGATCTCCCTTTGTATAGCAGTTCGGGCATGAAGTGGTAGGGTGGGGTTCTAATTGGGTGTCAATGGAGTGGTATGCCCATTCGGTCCGTCCTGGGGTGGCTGAGAATATTGGCGCAAAGCTAGTGCACAGCTCCTTGATCTTCTGTCGCTGCAGACGTCCAAGGGTCGCGGAGAGGTTCACCTCTTCCACGCCACCGTCACTTTTTCCTTCGTAGTAGACACCTTCAGGCCACTCCGCGTCATCTGTTTCCTGGGCTGTAAACTGGCAAACGTTTAATTCTCTGGACTAAAAGCGCTTAAGAGACTTAACATGGTATACCTTAGGCTTTATGTTGGAGGTGGGGGAGGCTATGAGATAGTGAACAGCTTCTAGGCGCTCCTGGACCGTGCATGGTCCTTCCCCCGACGCTTCCATTTTATGGGCCCGGAGCGCCTTTAAGACCATGACTTGGTCTCCTACTTTGAAGGAGCGTTCTCTGGAACGTTTATCATACCAGGCCTTTTGCTCTTCCTGAGCATCCTTTAGGTTTTCTTTAGCAAGGGCTAAAGAGTGTCGGAGGTGCTTTGTAGGTTGCTTACGAAGTCTAGCATGTTAGCTCCTGGAGAAGGCGTAAACCCCTCCCATTGCTGCTTCACCAACTGTAATGGCCCCTTAACCTCGCGGCCATAGACAAGTTCAAAAGTTGAAAACCCTAAACTGGGATGTGGTGCAGCCCTGTAGGCAAAAAGCAACTGCTGCAATACTAGGTCCCAATCATTGGAGTGTTCATTTACGAATTTACGTATCATGGCCCCCAAAGTTCCAGTAAACCTCTCCACCAGGCTATTGGTTTTTTGGTGGTAAGGGGTGGCAACCAAGTGATTCACCCCATGAGCTTCCCACAGGTTTTTCATGGTCCCTGCCAGGAAATTAGTTCCCGAATCGGTAAGGATGTCGGAGGGCCAACCTACCCTGGCAAAAATGTCTGCTAATGCCTGGCACACACTTTTAGCCCTGGTGTTACTTAAGGGTATTGCTTCCGGCCATCGGGTAGCAAAATCCATGAAAGTCAGAATGTACTGCTTTCCTCTGGGTGTCTTCTTTGGGAAAGGACCCAGAATATCCACAGCTAGTCGCTGAAATGGGACCTCAATTATGGGGAGTGGCTGGAGAGGGGCTTTGACCTGGTCTTGGGGCTTTCCCACTCGTTGGCACACCTCACAAGCCCAGATATAATTAGCAACGTCCTTGCCCATTCCCTCCCAGGGGCAAGACTTCCCCAACCGGTCTTTGGCTCTGTTCACCCGGGAATGGCCACTGGGATGAGCATGGGCTAAGCTCAAGAGCTTTACCCGTTACTTAGTGGGAATTACCAACTGTCTTTGAGGATGCCAGTCTTCCTGGTGCCCACCAGAAAGAGTCTCCTTGTATAAAAGTCCTTGTTCTACCACCAACCGGGATCGGTTAGAAGAGCTGAGCGGTGGTGGGGTGCTCCGTGCTGCCGCCCAAGCTTTCTGAAGGCTGTCATCTGCTTCCTGCTCGGCCTGGAACTGTTCCCTTGATGCTGGAGACATCAGTTCTTCCTTGGCCTGTGGACTTGGTCCCTCTGGAAGCGATGCAGGTGTTGGGGCTGTTTCCGTTGACTGTGAACCGCTGTCCGCTGGTGCACTATGATGTAGTTCAGGCTGAGCCTCTTGGGTAGGGTTATCTGCTCCTTCTGCCAGTTCAGGCTCGCTAGTGCCCTCTGGCGTTGGAGTTGTAGACGGGTTTGCAAGCGCTGGACTCAGTGCTGGCAATGGTTCTGGTGCTGGTTGCGTTGCCAGTTCCGGTTCTGGGACTGGCTTTGGCTGGGTCTCTGGGACTGGCTCCACTACGGCTGTTGCAGTCGTTGGCAGGGGATCCGGTTCCACCAGCTTTGGCTGGGTCTCTGGTAACACAGACGGGGCCCTGGGAGACGGCTCAGGAACAGGGATGGGGGTGGAGGCTTGCTTAGCCTGGCTGCGGGTGACTATTCCCACTCTCTTGGCTAATTTCACATGGTTGGCCAAGTCTTCCCCCAGCAGCATGGGGATGGGATAGTTGTCATAGACTGCAAAAGTCCACATTCCTTTCCAGCCCTTGTACTGGACATGCAACTTGGCTGTAGGCAAGGTTACAGACTGTCATGAAGGGTTGACTTGTCACTGGAGCTTCCGGGTTGATGAGTTTGGGGTCCGCTAGGGATGGGTGGATACTCGACACTTGTGCCCCAGTGTCCCGCCAAGCGATAACCTTCTTTCTGCCCACTCTCAAGGTTTCCATTCGCTCCGAGATGATGAGAGAGGCATCTGGGCCTGCGGATCGTTGGTGTGAGTGTGGTGTAATGAATTGTAATCGGTTGGGGTTCTTGGAGCAGTGGGCCTTTATATGTCCCAGTTCATTACATTTAAAACAGCGCCCTGCTAAGGTATCACCGGGGCGATGCTGGTTGGTGGAGACTGGTGTGCTGGGGTGAGAAGGCGTCTGGGGTTTCCCTTGGAATGTGGGTGGGGCCTTGGGTTGTCCCCGGCGGTAAGGTTTGGTTTCGGGTTGCCCCTTCTGATATTCGCTCCAACTGCTACTAGTTTTTTTCTTTTCTGCCACCTCCACCCATTTGGCTCCAATCTGCCCCGCCTCGGTTACGGTTTTGGGCTTCCCATCTAGGATGTACCTTTCTATTTCCTCAGGAACACCCTCTAAAAACGGCTCCATTTTAACTAGGAAAACCAGATCGTCCAGCGATTTAACATTTGCTCCTGATACCCAGGCATCACAATTTTTGTCAATGTGGTAGGCATGTCGGGTGGGTTCCACCTTAGGGCTCTGAATCGCCGACGGGCATGCTCGGGTGTTAGCCCCATTCTGATTCTGGCCTTGTTTATAAAATGTTCATAACTCTTCATGTGTTCCTTAGACATTTCAGCCGCCAACTGTGCTAAGGGTCCACTGAGCTGCGTCCTCAGCTCTACCATGTACTGGTCTGTAGTGATGCTGTACCCAAGGCAGGGCCTTTCAACATTTTCTAAGAAGGCCTCAGTATCATCGCCTGCCTTGTAGGTGGGGAATGTTCCGGGATGGGAAGTGGTACCTGGAGAGGGGTTGCTAGGATTGGCTGGTATATCCGGCCTAGCCCTTGCTAATTCCAGTTCATGCTTCCTCTCTTTTTCCCCTCTCCTCCATCTCTTTTTCTTTCAGCTCTTTCTTGAGTTTTTTTTAATTGAAGCAGTCTCTGATGTTTTTTTCATTTTCTTCTGCTTCTAGTCTGGCCAGTTCGAGTTTGTTAGCTACTTCTTTGGTAGTCATTTTCCTGTTTTCTTGTGCTGGGCCACACCCCTCTGCAGTTGACTGAAACTGGGATGTACTCGGCTCAGGCAACAGAGACTTCTAACTAGCTATCCCCGAGAGATAGAAAGAAAAAAGCAAACAATTCAGCTTGTTAATTCTTTTTGCCAGCTGTTTGCTCACTGCTTCACTCCTTCTCTTAACAAAGACCCTTGTTAAAAAAACTTAACCCCTCTGCCTTCAGGCAAGGAGAGAGAAGATATGCATCTACCTTCAGCTCTGCTTTCTAAGCAGCTAGAAAGGAGGAAAGAAAATCTTACTGGCTTTTGGTTTAAAATGATCCCACCGCTCTGCCACCATGTCAAGGCTGCTTCCCCACTCTGAACTTTTGGGTACAAATGTGGGGGCCTGCATGAAAACATCTAAGCTTAACTACCAGCTTAGCTCTGGTCCGCTGCCACCACTCCCAAAGCTAATTCCCTTCCCTGGGTAGCCTTGAGAGACTCTTCACCAATTCCCTGGTGACTACAGGTCCAAACCCCTTGGATCTTAAAACAAGGAGAAATTAACCATCCTCACTCCTGCCTCCCACCAAATCCTGGTGGATCAAGATGCAACCCGTTTGGATCTAAAAACAAGGAAAAATCAATCAGGTTCTTAAAAAGAAGGCTTTTAATTAAAGAAAAAGGTAAAAATCATCTCTGGAAAAGTCGGGATGGAAAATAACTTTACAGGATAATCAAACTTAAAGAGCTCAGAGGACCCCCCCGCCCCCACAGCCTTAGGTTCAAAGTACAGCAAACAGAGATAAACACTCTAGCAAAAGGTACATTTACAAGTTGAGAAAACAAAGATAAACTAACACGCCTTGCCTGGCTGTTTACTTACAAGTTTGAAATATGAGAGATTTGTTCAGAAAGATTTGGAGAACCTGGATCGATGTCTGGTCCCTCTTAGTCCCAAGAGCGAGCAACCCTCCAAACAAAGAGCACAAACAAAAGCCTTCCCCCCACCAAGATTTGAAAGTATTTTGTCCCCTAATTGGTCCTTTGGGTCAGATGTCAGCCAGGCTACCTGAGTTTCTGAACCCTTTACAGGGAAAAGGATTTGGGAGTCTCTGGCCGGGAGGGATTTTATAGTATTGTACACAGGAGGACTGTTACCCTTCCCTTTATAGTTATGACACGCCCCCCGCCCCCCCCAAATCACAGATAGTGTTGGACAGCCGGTTCCACACTGGCTGTAATTTTTTCCTGGAGCTCTAGGAGAAAACAGAGTTAATAAGACACATACATCTTTAGACATACTACTGATTATATAAAAACTAACAATATGTTTCACTTTCCAAGAACAATGTTTAACCAGTTGATTCTGGGAAACTTTCCCGGGAAAGTGCATCAGCCACTTTGTTAGAAGCTCCTGAAATGTGTTGTATTTCAAAATCGAAATCTTGGAGAGCTAAACTCCACCGAAGAAGTTTTTTGTTATTCCCCTTGGCGGTATGAAGCCACGGTAGCGCAACATGGTCTGTTTGTCGTTGGAAACGCCATCCCCAAACTTATGGGCGTAGCTTTTCCAGCGCGTACACAATGGCGTAGCATTCCTTTTCGCTGATTGACCAGTGGCTTTCCCTCTCAGACAGTTTCTTGCTGAGAAACACGACAGGATGGAATTCTTGATCCGGTCCTTCCCGCATTAAAACTGCTCCCACGCCCCGCTCGGACGCATCTGTGGTTACTAGGAACGGTTTGTCAAAGTCTGGGGCCCTTAGCACAAGGTCAGACATGAGTGTCGCCTTAAACTGGTTAAAAGGCCTTTTGACACTCATCAGTCCACTGAACTGCATTTGGCTGTTTCTTTCTGGTTAGGTCTGTCAGCGGGGCGGCGATTCGGCTGTAGTGTGGTACAAATCGCCTATAATATCCGGCCAAGTCTAGGAAGGATTGGACCTGTTTCTTTGACTTTGGAACCGGCCACTTGTGGATCGCATCCACTTTGGCCTGTAGGGGATTTACTGTTCCTTCACCCACCTGGTGCCCCAGGTAAGTCACTCTGTTTTGGCCTATTTGACACTTTTTAGCCTTACCAGTTAGTCCTGCCTGCCGGATGCGCTCGAAGATTTTTTCCAGGTGCTCCAGGTGTTCTGTCCATGACTCCAAACAAATGGCCACATCATCGAGGTAGGCAACTGCAGAGTCTCCCAATCCCGCTAGGAGACCACCTACAAGTCTTTGGAAGATGGCGGGTGCATTTCGCAACCCAAAAGGGAGTACATTGAATTCATACACTCCTGCCTTGGTGACGAAGGCTGACCTTTCCTTAGCAGCAAGTTTCAGAGTGGGCTGTAGTCCACGAAAGCTTATGCTCTAATAAATTTGTTAGTCTCTAAGATGCCACAAGTACTCCTGTTCTTCTTTTTCCTTAGCGGGTTCATCTAGTGGTCCTTGCCAGTACCCTTTGCTTAAGTCTAAAGTAGAGATGAATTGGGCATGTCCCAATTTCTCCAATAGCTCATCTGTGCATGGCATTGGATAGTTGTCAGGACGAGTTACAGCATTTAGCTTACGGTAGTCCACACAAAAGCGTATTTCCCCCACCTGGTTTGAGAACTAGAACCACTGGAGAAGCCCATGCACTGTTAGAGGGGAGGATTACACCCATCTCTAGCATACCCTAGATCTCCCTTTGTATAGCAGTTCGGGCATGAAGTGGTAGGGTGGGGTTCTAATTGGGTGTCAATGGAGTGGTATGCCCATTCGGTCCGTCCTGGGGTGGCTGAGAATATTGGCGCAAAGCTAGTGCACAGCTCCTTGATCTTCTGTCGCTGCAGACGTCCAAGGGTCGCGGAGAGGTTCACCTCTTCCACGCCACCGTCACTTTTTCCTTCGTAGTAGACACCTTCAGGCCACTCCGCGTCATCTGTTTCCTGGGCTGTAAACTGGCAAACGTTTAATTCTCTGGACTAAAAGCGCTTAAGAGACTTAACATGGTATACCTTAGGCTTTATGTTGGAGGTGGGGGAGGCTATGAGATAGTGAACAGCTTCTAGGCGCTCCTGGACCGTGCATGGTCCTTCCCCCGACGCTTCCATTTTATGGGCCCGGAGCGCCTTTAAGACCATGACTTGGTCTCCTACTTTGAAGGAGCGTTCTCTGGAACGTTTATCATACCAGGCCTTTTGCTCTTCCTGAGCATCCTTTAGGTTTTCTTTAGCAAGGGCTAAAGAGTGTCGGAGGTGCTTTGTAGGTTGCTTACGAAGTCTAGCATGTTAGCTCCTGGAGAAGGCGTAAACCCCTCCCATTGCTGCTTCACCAACTGTAATGGCCCCTTAACCTCGCGGCCATAGACAAGTTCAAAAGTTGAAAACCCTAAACTGGGATGTGGTGCAGCCCTGTAGGCAAAAAGCAACTGCTGCAATACTAGGTCCCAATCATTGGAGTGTTCATTTACGAATTTACGTATCATGGCCCCCAAAGTTCCAGTAAACCTCTCCACCAGGCTATTGGTTTTTTGGTGGTAAGGGGTGGCAACCAAGTGATTCACCCCATGAGCTTCCCACAGGTTTTTCATGGTCTCTGCCAGGAAATTAGTTCCCGAATCGGTAAGGATGTCGGAGGGCCAACCTACCCTGGCAAAAATGTCTGCTAATGCCTGGCACACACTTTTAGCCCTGGTGTTACTTAAGGGTATTGCTTCCGGCCATCGGGTAGCAAAATCCATGAAAGTCAGAATGTACTGCTTTCCTCTGGGTGTCTTCTTTGGGAAAGGACCCAGAATATCCACAGCTAGTCGCTGAAATGGGACCTCAATTATGGGGAGTGGCTGGAGAGGGGCTTTGACCTGGTCTTGGGGCTTTCCCACTCGTTGGCACACCTCACAAGCCCAGATATAATTAGCAACGTCCTTGCCCATTCCCTCCCAGGGGCAAGACTTCCCCAACCGGTCTTTGGCTCTGTTCACCCGGGAATGGCCACTGGGATGAGCATGGGCTAAGCTCAAGAGCTTTACCCGTTACTTAGTGGGAATTACCAACTGTCTTTGAGGATGCCAGTCTTCCTGGTGCCCACCAGAAAGAGTCTCCTTGTATAAAAGTCCTTGTTCTACCACCAACCGGGATCGGTTAGAAGAGCTGAGCGGTGGTGGGGTGCTCCGTGCTGCCGCCCAAGCTTTCTGAAGGCTGTCATCTGCTTCCTGCTCGGCCTGGAACTGTTCCCTTGATGCTGGAGACATCAGTTCTTCCTTGGCCTGTGGACTTGGTCCCTCTGGAAGCGATGCAGGTGTTGGGGCTGTTTCCGTTGACTGTGAACCGCTGTCCGCTGGTGCACTATGATGTAGTTCAGGCTGAGCCTCTTGGGTAGGGTTATCTGCTCCTTCTGCCAGTTCAGGCTCGCTAGTGCCCTCTGGCGTTGGAGTTGTAGACGGGTTTGCAAGCGCTGGACTCAGTGCTGGCAATGGTTCTGGTGCTGGTTGCGTTGCCAGTTCCGGTTCTGGGACTGGCTTTGGCTGGGTCTCTGGGACTGGCTCCACTACGGCTGTTGCAGTCGTTGGCAGGGGATCCGGTTCCACCAGCTTTGGCTGGGTCTCTGGTAACACAGACGGGGCCCTGGGAGACGGCTCAGGAACAGGGATGGGGGTGGAGGCTTGCTTAGCCTGGCTGCGGGTGACTATTCCCACTCTCTTGGCTAATTTCACATGGTTGGCCAAGTCTTCCCCCAGCAGCATGGGGATGGGATAGTTGTCATAGACTGCAAAAGTCCACATTCCTTTCCAGCCCTTGTACTGGACATGCAACTTGGCTGTAGGCAAGGTTACAGACTGTCATGAAGGGTTGACTTGTCACTGGAGCTTCCGGGTTGATGAGTTTGGGGTCCGCTAGGGATGGGTGGATACTCGACACTTGTGCCCCAGTGTCCCGCCAAGCGATAACCTTCTTTCTGCCCACTCTCAAGGTTTCCATTCGCTCCGAGATGATGAGAGAGGCATCTGGGCCTGCGGATCGTTGGTGTGAGTGTGGTGTAATGAATTGTAATCGGTTGGGGTTCTTGGAGCAGTGGGCCTTTATATGTCCCAGTTCATTACATTTAAAACAGCGCCCTGCTAAGGTATCACCGGGGCGATGCTGGTTGGTGGAGACTGGTGTGCTGGGGTGAGAAGGCGTCTGGGGTTTCCCTTGGAATGTGGGTGGGGCCTTGGGTTGTCCCCGGCGGTAAGGTTTGGTTTCGGGTTGCCCCTTCTGATATTCGCTCCAACTGCTACTAGTTTTTTTCTTTTCTGCCACCTCCACCCATTTGGCTCCAATCTGCCCCGCCTCGGTTACGGTTTTGGGCTTCCCATCTAGGATGTACCTTTCTATTTCCTCAGGAACACCCTCTAAAAACGGCTCCATTTTAACTAGGAAAACCAGATCGTCCAGCGATTTAACATTTGCTCCTGATACCCAGGCATCACAATTTTTGTCAATGTGGTAGGCATGTCGGGTGGGTTCCACCTTAGGGCTCTGAATCGCCGACGGGCATGCTCGGGTGTTAGCCCCATTCTGATTCTGGCCTTGTTTATAAAATGTTCATAACTCTTCATGTGTTCCTTAGGCATTTCAGCCGCCAACTGTGCTAAGGGTCCACTGAGCTGCGTCCTCAGCTCTACCATGTACTGGTCTGTAGTGATGCTGTACCCAAGGCAGGGCCTTTCAACATTTTCTAAGAAGGCCTCAGTATCATCGCCTGCCTTGTAGGTGGGGAATGTTCCGGGATGGGAAGTGGTACCTGGAGAGGGGTTGCTAGGATTGGCTGGTATATCCGGCCTAGCCCTTGCTAATTCCAGTTCATGCTTCCTCTCTTTTTCCCCTCTCCTCCATCTCTTTTTCTTTCAGCTCTTTCTTGAGTTTTTTTTAATTGAAGCAGTCTCTGATGTTTTTTTCATTTTCTTCTGCTTCTAGTCTGGCCAGTTCGAGTTTGTTAGCTACTTCTTTGGTAGTCATTTTCCTGTTTTCTTGTGCTGGGCCACACCCCTCTGCAGTTGACTGAAACTGGGATGTACTCGGCTCAGGCAACAGAGACTTCGAACTAGCTATCCCCGAGAGATAGAAAGAAAAAAGCAAACAATTCAGCTTGTTAATTCTTTTTGCCAGCTGTTTGCTCACTGCTTCACTCCTTCTCTTAACAAAGACCCTTGTTAAAAAAACTTAACCCCTCTGCCTTCAGGCAAGGAGAGAGAAGATATGCATCTACCTTCAGCTCTGCTTTCTAAGCAGCTAGAAAGGAGGAAAGAAAATCTTACTGGCTTTTGGTTTAAAATGATCCCACCGCTCTGCCACCATGTCAAGGCTGCTTCCCCACTCTGAACTTTTGGGTACAAATGTGGGGGCCTGCATGAAAACATCTAAGCTTAACTACCAGCTTAGCTCTGGTCCGCTGCCACCACTCCCAAAGCTAATTCCCTTCCCTGGGTAGCCTTGAGAGACTCTTCACCAATTCCCTGGTGACTACAGGTCCAAACCCCTTGGATCTTAAAACAAGGAGAAATTAACCATCCTCACTCCTGCCTCCCACCAAATCCTGGTGGATCAAGATGCAACCCGTTTGGATCTAAAAACAAGGAAAAATCAATCAGGTTCTTAAAAAGAAGGCTTTTAATTAAAGAAAAAGGTAAAAATCATCTCTGGAAAAGTCGGGATGGAAAATAACTTTACAGGATAATCAAACTTAAAGAGCTCAGAGGACCCCCCCGCCCCCACAGCCTTAGGTTCAAAGTACAGCAAACACAGATAAACACTCTAGCAAAAGGTACATTTACAAGTTGAGAAAACAAAGATAAACTAACACGCCTTGCCTGGCTGTTTACTTACAAGTTTGAAATATGAGAGATTTGTTCAGAAAGATTTGGAGAACCTGGATCGATGTCTGGTCCCTCTTAGTCCCAAGAGCGAGCAACCCTCCAAACAAAGAGCACAAACAAAAGCCTTCCCCCCACCAAGATTTGAAAGTATTTTGTCCCCTAATTGGTCCTTTGGGTCAGATGTCAGCCAGGCTACCTGAGTTTCTGAACCCTTTACAGGGAAAAGGATTTGGGAGTCTCTGGCCGGGAGGGATTTTATAGTATTGTACACAGGAGGACTGTTACCCTTCCCTTTATAGTTATGACACGCCCCCCGCCCCCCCCAAATCACAGATAGTGTTGGACAGCCGGTTCCACACTGGCTGTAATTTTTTCCTGGAGCTCTAGGAGAAAACAGAGTTAATAAGACACATACATCTTTAGACATACTACTGATTATATAAAAACTAACAATATGTTTCACTTTCCAAGAACAATGTTTAACCAGTTGATTCTGGGAAACTTTCCCGGGAAAGTGCATCAGCCACTTTGTTAGAAGCTCCTGAAATGTGTTGTATTTCAAAATCGAAATCTTGGAGAGCTAAACTCCACCGAAGAAGTTTTTTGTTATTCCCCTTGGCGGTATGAAGCCACGGTAGCGCAACATGGTCTGTTTGTCGTTGGAAACGCCATCCCCAAACTTATGGGCGTAGCTTTTCCAGCGCGTACACAATGGCGTAGCATTCCTTTTCGCTGATTGACCAGTGGCTTTCCCTCTCAGACAGTTTCTTGCTGAGAAACACGACAGGATGGAATTCTTGATCCGGTCCTTCCCGCATTAAAACTGCTCCCACGCCCCGCTCGGACGCATCTGTGGTTACTAGGAACGGTTTGTCAAAGTCTGGGGCCCTTAGCACAAGGTCAGACATGAGTGTCGCCTTAAACTGGTTAAAAGGCCTTTTGACACTCATCAGTCCACTGAACTGCATTTGGCTGTTTCTTTCTGGTTAGGTCTGTCAGCGGGGCGGCGATTCGGCTGTAGTGTGGTACAAATCGCCTATAATATCCGGCCAAGTCTAGGAAGGATTGGACCTGTTTCTTTGACTTTGGAACCGGCCACTTGTGGATCGCATCCACTTTGGCCTGTAGGGGATTTACTGTTCCTTCACCCACCTGGTGCCCCAGGTAAGTCACTCTGTTTTGGCCTATTTGACACTTTTTAGCCTTACCAGTTAGTCCTGCCTGCCGGATGCGCTCGAAGATTTTTTCCAGGTGCTCCAGGTGTTCTGTCCATGACTCCAAACAAATGGCCACATCATCGAGGTAGGCAACTGCAGAGTCTCCCAATCCCGCTAGGAGACCACCTACAAGTCTTTGGAAGATGGCGGGTGCATTTCGCAACCCAAAAGGGAGTACATTGAATTCATACACTCCTGCCTTGGTGACGAAGGCTGACCTTTCCTTAGCAGCAAGTTTCAGAGTGGGCTGTAGTCCACGAAAGCTTATGCTCTAATAAATTTGTTAGTCTCTAAGATGCCACAAGTACTCCTGTTCTTCTTTTTCCTTAGCGGGTTCATCTAGTGGTCCTTGCCAGTACCCTTTGCTTAAGTCTAAAGTAGAGATGAATTGGGCATGTCCCAATTTCTCCAATAGCTCATCTGTGCATGGCATTGGATAGTTGTCAGGACGAGTTACAGCATTTAGCTTACGGTAGTCCACACAAAAGCGTATTTCCCCCACCTGGTTTGAGAACTAGAACCACTGGAGAAGCCCATGCACTGTTAGAGGGGAGGATTACACCCATCTCTAGCATACCCTAGATCTCCCTTTGTATAGCAGTTCGGGCATGAAGTGGTAGGGTGGGGTTCTAATTGGGTGTCAATGGAGTGGTATGCCCATTCGGTCCGTCCTGGGGTGGCTGAGAATATTGGCGCAAAGCTAGTGCACAGCTCCTTGATCTTCTGTCGCTGCAGACGTCCAAGGGTCGCGGAGAGGTTCACCTCTTCCACGCCACCGTCACTTTTTCCTTCGTAGTAGACACCTTCAGGCCACTCCGCGTCATCTGTTTCCTGGGCTGTAAACTGGCAAACGTTTAATTCTCTGGACTAAAAGCGCTTAAGAGACTTAACATGGTATACCTTAGGCTTTATGTTGGAGGTGGGGGAGGCTATGAGATAGTGAACAGCTTCTAGGCGCTCCTGGACCGTGCATGGTCCTTCCCCCGACGCTTCCATTTTATGGGCCCGGAGCGCCTTTAAGACCATGACTTGGTCTCCTACTTTGAAGGAGCGTTCTCTGGAACGTTTATCATACCAGGCCTTTTGCTCTTCCTGAGCATCCTTTAGGTTTTCTTTAGCAAGGGCTAAAGAGTGTCGGAGGTGCTTTGTAGGTTGCTTACGAAGTCTAGCATGTTAGCTCCTGGAGAAGGCGTAAACCCCTCCCATTGCTGCTTCACCAACTGTAATGGCCCCTTAACCTCGCGGCCATAGACAAGTTCAAAAGTTGAAAACCCTAAACTGGGATGTGGTGCAGCCCTGTAGGCAAAAAGCAACTGCTGCAATACTAGGTCCCAATCATTGGAGTGTTCATTTACGAATTTACGTATCATGGCCCCCAAAGTTCCAGTAAACCTCTCCACCAGGCTATTGGTTTTTTGGTGGTAAGGGGTGGCAACCAAGTGATTCACCCCATGAGCTTCCCACAGGTTTTTCATGGTCCCTGCCAGGAAATTAGTTCCCGAATCGGTAAGGATGTCGGAGGGCCAACCTACCCTGGCAAAAATGTCTGCTAATGCCTGGCACACACTTTTAGCCCTGGTGTTACTTAAGGGTATTGCTTCCGGCCATCGGGTAGCAAAATCCATGAAAGTCAGAATGTACTGCTTTCCTCTGGGTGTCTTCTTTGGGAAAGGACCCAGAATATCCACAGCTAGTCGCTGAAATGGGACCTCAATTATGGGGAGTGGCTGGAGAGGGGCTTTGACCTGGTCTTGGGGCTTTCCCACTCGTTGGCACACCTCACAAGCCCAGATATAATTAGCAACGTCCTTGCCCATTCCCTCCCAGGGGCAAGACTTCCCCAACCGGTCTTTGGCTCTGTTCACCCGGGAATGGCCACTGGGATGAGCATGGGCTAAGCTCAAGAGCTTTACCCGTTACTTAGTGGGAATTACCAACTGTCTTTGAGGATGCCAGTCTTCCTGGTGCCCACCAGAAAGAGTCTCCTTGTATAAAAGTCCTTGTTCTACCACCAACCGGGATCGGTTAGAAGAGCTGAGCGGTGGTGGGGTGCTCCGTGCTGCCGCCCAAGCTTTCTGAAGGCTGTCATCTGCTTCCTGCTCGGCCTGGAACTGTTCCCTTGATGCTGGAGACATCAGTTCTTCCTTGGCCTGTGGACTTGGTCCCTCTGGAAGCGATGCAGGTGTTGGGGCTGTTTCCGTTGACTGTGAACCGCTGTCCGCTGGTGCACTATGATGTAGTTCAGGCTGAGCCTCTTGGGTAGGGTTATCTGCTCCTTCTGCCAGTTCAGGCTCGCTAGTGCCCTCTGGCGTTGGAGTTGTAGACGGGTTTGCAAGCGCTGGACTCAGTGCTGGCAATGGTTCTGGTGCTGGTTGCGTTGCCAGTTCCGGTTCTGGGACTGGCTTTGGCTGGGTCTCTGGGACTGGCTCCACTACGGCTGTTGCAGTCGTTGGCAGGGGATCCGGTTCCACCAGCTTTGGCTGGGTCTCTGGTAACACAGACGGGGCCCTGGGAGACGGCTCAGGAACAGGGATGGGGGTGGAGGCTTGCTTAGCCTGGCTGCGGGTGACTATTCCCACTCTCTTGGCTAATTTCACATGGTTGGCCAAGTCTTCCCCCAGCAGCATGGGGATGGGATAGTTGTCATAGACTGCAAAAGTCCACATTCCTTTCCAGCCCTTGTACTGGACATGCAACTTGGCTGTAGGCAAGGTTACAGACTGTCATGAAGGGTTGACTTGTCACTGGAGCTTCCGGGTTGATGAGTTTGGGGTCCGCTAGGGATGGGTGGATACTCGACACTTGTGCCCCAGTGTCCCGCCAAGCGATAACCTTCTTTCTGCCCACTCTCAAGGTTTCCATTCGCTCCGAGATGATGAGAGAGGCATCTGGGCCTGCGGATCGTTGGTGTGAGTGTGGTGTAATGAATTGTAATCGGTTGGGGTTCTTGGAGCAGTGGGCCTTTATATGTCCCAGTTCATTACATTTAAAACAGCGCCCTGCTAAGGTATCACCGGGGCGATGCTGGTTGGTGGAGACTGGTGTGCTGGGGTGAGAAGGCGTCTGGGGTTTCCCTTGGAATGTGGGTGGGGCCTTGGGTTGTCCCCGGCGGTAAGGTTTGGTTTCGGGTTGCCCCTTCTGATATTCGCTCCAACTGCTACTAGTTTTTTTCTTTTCTGCCACCTCCACCCATTTGGCTCCAATCTGCCCCGCCTCGGTTACGGTTTTGGGCTTCCCATCTAGGATGTACCTTTCTATTTCCTCAGGAACACCCTCTAAAAACGGCTCCATTTTAACTAGGAAAACCAGATCGTCCAGCGATTTAACATTTGCTCCTGATACCCAGGCATCACAATTTTTGTCAATGTGGTAGGCATGTCGGGTGGGTTCCACCTTAGGGCTCTGAATCGCCGACGGGCATGCTCGGGTGTTAGCCCCATTCTGATTCTGGCCTTGTTTATAAAATGTTCATAACTCTTCATGTGTTCCTTAGACATTTCAGCCGCCAACTGTGCTAAGGGTCCACTGAGCTGCGTCCTCAGCTCTACCATGTACTGGTCTGTAGTGATGCTGTACCCAAGGCAGGGCCTTTCAACATTTTCTAAGAAGGCCTCAGTATCATCGCCTGCCTTGTAGGTGGGGAATGTTCCGGGATGGGAAGTGGTACCTGGAGAGGGGTTGCTAGGATTGGCTGGTATATCCGGCCTAGCCCTTGCTAATTCCAGTTCATGCTTCCTCTCTTTTTCCCCTCTCCTCCATCTCTTTTTCTTTCAGCTCTTTCTTGAGTTTTTTTTAATTGAAGCAGTCTCTGATGTTTTTTTCATTTTCTTCTGCTTCTAGTCTGGCCAGTTCGAGTTTGTTAGCTACTTCTTTGGTAGTCATTTTCCTGTTTTCTTGTGCTGGGCCACACCCCTCTGCAGTTGACTGAAACTGGGATGTACTCGGCTCAGGCAACAGAGACTTCTAACTAGCTATCCCCGAGAGATAGAAAGAAAAAAGCAAACAATTCAGCTTGTTAATTCTTTTTGCCAGCTGTTTGCTCACTGCTTCACTCCTTCTCTTAACAAAGACCCTTGTTAAAAAAACTTAACCCCTCTGCCTTCAGGCAAGGAGAGAGAAGATATGCATCTACCTTCAGCTCTGCTTTCTAAGCAGCTAGAAAGGAGGAAAGAAAATCTTACTGGCTTTTGGTTTAAAATGATCCCACCGCTCTGCCACCATGTCAAGGCTGCTTCCCCACTCTGAACTTTTGGGTACAAATGTGGGGGCCTGCATGAAAACATCTAAGCTTAACTACCAGCTTAGCTCTGGTCCGCTGCCACCACTCCCAAAGCTAATTCCCTTCCCTGGGTAGCCTTGAGAGACTCTTCACCAATTCCCTGGTGACTACAGGTCCAAACCCCTTGGATCTTAAAACAAGGAGAAATTAACCATCCTCACTCCTGCCTCCCACCAAATCCTGGTGGATCAAGATGCAACCCGTTTGGATCTAAAAACAAGGAAAAATCAATCAGGTTCTTAAAAAGAAGGCTTTTAATTAAAGAAAAAGGTAAAAATCATCTCTGGAAAAGTCGGGATGGAAAATAACTTTACAGGATAATCAAACTTAAAGAGCTCAGAGGACCCCCCCGCCCCCACAGCCTTAGGTTCAAAGTACAGCAAACAGAGATAAACACTCTAGCAAAAGGTACATTTACAAGTTGAGAAAACAAAGATAAACTAACACGCCTTGCCTGGCTGTTTACTTACAAGTTTGAAATATGAGAGATTTGTTCAGAAAGATTTGGAGAACCTGGATCGATGTCTGGTCCCTCTTAGTCCCAAGAGCGAGCAACCCTCCAAACAAAGAGCACAAACAAAAGCCTTCCCCCCACCAAGATTTGAAAGTATTTTGTCCCCTAATTGGTCCTTTGGGTCAGATGTCAGCCAGGCTACCTGAGTTTCTGAACCCTTTACAGGGAAAAGGATTTGGGAGTCTCTGGCCGGGAGGGATTTTATAGTATTGTACACAGGAGGACTGTTACCCTTCCCTTTATAGTTATGACACGCCCCCCGCCCCCCCCAAATCACAGATAGTGTTGGACAGCCGGTTCCACACTGGCTGTAATTTTTTCCTGGAGCTCTAGGAGAAAACAGAGTTAATAAGACACATACATCTTTAGACATACTACTGATTATATAAAAACTAACAATATGTTTCACTTTCCAAGAACAATGTTTAACCAGTTGATTCTGGGAAACTTTCCCGGGAAAGTGCATCAGCCACTTTGTTAGAAGCTCCTGAAATGTGTTGTATTTCAAAATCGAAATCTTGGAGAGCTAAACTCCACCGAAGAAGTTTTTTGTTATTCCCCTTGGCGGTATGAAGCCACGGTAGCGCAACATGGTCTGTTTGTCGTTGGAAACGCCATCCCCAAACTTATGGGCGTAGCTTTTCCAGCGCGTACACAATGGCGTAGCATTCCTTTTCGCTGATTGACCAGTGGCTTTCCCTCTCAGACAGTTTCTTGCTGAGAAACACGACAGGATGGAATTCTTGATCCGGTCCTTCCCGCATTAAAACTGCTCCCACGCCCCGCTCGGACGCATCTGTGGTTACTAGGAACGGTTTGTCAAAGTCTGGGGCCCTTAGCACAAGGTCAGACATGAGTGTCGCCTTAAACTGGTTAAAAGGCCTTTTGACACTCATCAGTCCACTGAACTGCATTTGGCTGTTTCTTTCTGGTTAGGTCTGTCAGCGGGGCGGCGATTCGGCTGTAGTGTGGTACAAATCGCCTATAATATCCGGCCAAGTCTAGGAAGGATTGGACCTGTTTCTTTGACTTTGGAACCGGCCACTTGTGGATCGCATCCACTTTGGCCTGTAGGGGATTTACTGTTCCTTCACCCACCTGGTGCCCCAGGTAAGTCACTCTGTTTTGGCCTATTTGACACTTTTTAGCCTTACCAGTTAGTCCTGCCTGCCGGATGCGCTCGAAGATTTTTTCCAGGTGCTCCAGGTGTTCTGTCCATGACTCCAAACAAATGGCCACATCATCGAGGTAGGCAACTGCAGAGTCTCCCAATCCCGCTAGGAGACCACCTACAAGTCTTTGGAAGATGGCGGGTGCATTTCGCAACCCAAAAGGGAGTACATTGAATTCATACACTCCTGCCTTGGTGACGAAGGCTGACCTTTCCTTAGCAGCAAGTTTCAGAGTGGGCTGTAGTCCACGAAAGCTTATGCTCTAATAAATTTGTTAGTCTCTAAGATGCCACAAGTACTCCTGTTCTTCTTTTTCCTTAGCGGGTTCATCTAGTGGTCCTTGCCAGTACCCTTTGCTTAAGTCTAAAGTAGAGATGAATTGGGCATGTCCCAATTTCTCCAATAGCTCATCTGTGCATGGCATTGGATAGTTGTCAGGACGAGTTACAGCATTTAGCTTACGGTAGTCCACACAAAAGCGTATTTCCCCCACCTGGTTTGAGAACTAGAACCACTGGAGAAGCCCATGCACTGTTAGAGGGGAGGATTACACCCATCTCTAGCATACCCTAGATCTCCCTTTGTATAGCAGTTCGGGCATGAAGTGGTAGGGTGGGGTTCTAATTGGGTGTCAATGGAGTGGTATGCCCATTCGGTCCGTCCTGGGGTGGCTGAGAATATTGGCGCAAAGCTAGTGCACAGCTCCTTGATCTTCTGTCGCTGCAGACGTCCAAGGGTCGCGGAGAGGTTCACCTCTTCCACGCCACCGTCACTTTTTCCTTCGTAGTAGACACCTTCAGGCCACTCCGCGTCATCTGTTTCCTGGGCTGTAAACTGGCAAACGTTTAATTCTCTGGACTAAAAGCGCTTAAGAGACTTAACATGGTATACCTTAGGCTTTATGTTGGAGGTGGGGGAGGCTATGAGATAGTGAACAGCTTCTAGGCGCTCCTGGACCGTGCATGGTCCTTCCCCCGACGCTTCCATTTTATGGGCCCGGAGCGCCTTTAAGACCATGACTTGGTCTCCTACTTTGAAGGAGCGTTCTCTGGAACGTTTATCATACCAGGCCTTTTGCTCTTCCTGAGCATCCTTTAGGTTTTCTTTAGCAAGGGCTAAAGAGTGTCGGAGGTGCTTTGTAGGTTGCTTACGAAGTCTAGCATGTTAGCTCCTGGAGAAGGCGTAAACCCCTCCCATTGCTGCTTCACCAACTGTAATGGCCCCTTAACCTCGCGGCCATAGACAAGTTCAAAAGTTGAAAACCCTAAACTGGGATGTGGTGCAGCCCTGTAGGCAAAAAGCAACTGCTGCAATACTAGGTCCCAATCATTGGCGTGTTCATTTACGAATTTAGGTATCATGGCCCCCAAAGTTCCAGTAAACCTCTCCACCAGGCTATTGGTTTTTTGGTGGTAAGGGGTGGCAACCAAGTGATTCACCCCATGAGCTTCCCACAGGTTTTTCATGGTCCCTGCCAGGAAATTAGTTCCCGAATCGGTAAGGATGTCGGAGGGCCAACCTACCCTGGCAAAAATGTCTGCTAATGCCTGGCACACACTTTTAGCCCTGGTGTTACTTAAGGGTATTGCTTCCGGCCATCGGGTAGCAAAATCCATGAAAGTCAGAATGTACTGCTTTCCTCTGGGTGTCTTCTTTGGGAAAGGACCCAGAATATCCACAGCTAGTCGCTGAAATGGGACCTCAATTATGGGGAGTGGCTGGAGAGGGGCTTTGACCTGGTCTTGGGGCTTTCCCACTCGTTGGCACACCTCACAAGCCCAGATATAATTAGCAACGTCCTTGCCCATTCCCTCCCAGGGGCAAGACTTCCCCAACCGGTCTTTGGCTCTGTTCACCCGGGAATGGCCACTGGGATGAGCATGGGCTAAGCTCAAGAGCTTTACCCGTTACTTAGTGGGAATTACCAACTGTCTTTGAGGATGCCAGTCTTCCTGGTGCCCACCAGAAAGAGTCTCCTTGTATAAAAGTCCTTGTTCTACCACCAACCGGGATCGGTTAGAAGAGCTGAGCGGTGGTGGGGTGCTCCGTGCTGCCGCCCAAGCTTTCTGAAGGCTGTCATCTGCTTCCTGCTCGGCCTGGAACTGTTCCCTTGATGCTGGAGACATCAGTTCTTCCTTGGCCTGTGGACTTGGTCCCTCTGGAAGCGATGCAGGTGTTGGGGCTGTTTCCGTTGACTGTGAACCGCTGTCCGCTGGTGCACTATGATGTAGTTCAGGCTGAGCCTCTTGGGTAGGGTTATCTGCTCCTTCTGCCAGTTCAGGCTCGCTAGTGCCCTCTGGCGTTGGAGTTGTAGACGGGTTTGCAAGCGCTGGACTCAGTGCTGGCAATGGTTCTGGTGCTGGTTGCGTTGCCAGTTCCGGTTCTGGGACTGGCTTTGGCTGGGTCTCTGGGACTGGCTCCATTACGGCTGTTGCAGTCGTTGGCAGGGGATCCGGTTCCACCAGCTTTGGCTGGGTCTCTGGTAACACAGACGGGGCCCTGGGAGACGGCTCAGGAACAGGGATGGGGGTGGAGGCTTGCTTAGCCTGGCTGCGGGTGACTATTCCCACTCTCTTGGCTAATTTCACATGGTTGGCCAAGTCTTCCCCCAGCAGCATGGGGATGGGATAGTTGTCATAGACTGCAAAAGTCCACATTCCTCTCCAGCCCTTGTACTGGACATGCAACTTGGCTGTAGGCAAGGTTACAGACTGACATGAAGGGTTGACTTGTCACTGGAGCTTCCGGGTTGATGAGTTTGGGGTCCGCTAGGGATGGGTGGATACTCGACACTTGTGCCCCAGTGTCCCGCCAAGCGATAACCTTCTTTCTGCCCACTCTCAAGGTTTCCATTCGCTCCGAGATGATGAGAGAGGCATCTGGGCCTGCGGATCGTTGGTGTGAGTGTGGTGTAATGAATTGTAATCGGTTGGGGTTCTTGGAGCAGTGGGCCTTTATATGTCCCAGTTCATTACATTTAAAACAGCGCCCTGCTAAGGTATCACCGGGGCGATGCTGGTTGGTGGAGACTGGTGTGCTGGGGTGAGAAGGCGTCTGGGGTTTCCCTTGGAATGTGGGTGGGGCCTTGGGTTGTCCCCGGCGGTAAGGTTTGGTTTCGGGTTGCCCCTTCTGATATTCGCTCCAACTGCTACTAGTTTTTTTCTTTTCTGCCACCTCCACCCATTTGGCTCCAATCTGCCCCGCCTCGGTTACGGTTTTGGGCTTCCCATCTAGGATGTACCTTTCTATTTCCTCAGGAACACCCTCTAAAAACGGCTCCATTTTAACTAGGAAAACCAGATCGTCCAGCGATTTAACATTTGCTCCTGATACCCAGGCATCACAATTTTTGTCAATGTGGTAGGCATGTCGGGTGGGTTCCACCTTAGGACTCTGAATCGCCGACGGGCATGCTCCTGTGTTAGCCCCATTCTGATTCTGGCCTTGTTTATAAAATGTTCATAACTCTTCATGTGTTCCTTAGGCATTTCAGCCGCCAACTGTGCTAAGGGTCCACTGAGCTGCGTCCTCAGCTCTACCATGTACTGGTCTGTAGTGATGCTGTACCCAAGGCAGGGCCTTTCAACATTTTCTAAGAAGGCCTCAGTATCATCGCCTGCCTTGTAGGTGGGGAATGTTCCGGGATGGGAAGTGGTACCTGGAGAGGGGTTGCTAGGATTGGCTGGTATATCCGGCCTAGCCCTTGCTAATTCCAGTTCATGCTTCCTCTCTTTTTCCCCTCTCCTCCATCTCTTTTTCTTTCAGCTCTTTCTTGAGTTTTTTTTAATTGAAGCAGTCTCTGATGTTTTTTTCATTTTCTTCTGCTTCTAGTCTGGCCAGTTCGAGTTTGTTAGCTACTTCTTTGGTAGTCATTTTCCTGTTTTCTTGTGCTGGGCCACACCCCTCTGCAGTTGACTGAAACTGGGATGTACTCGGCTCAGGCAACAGAGACTTCTAACTAGCTATCCCCGAGAGATAGAAAGAAAAAAGCAAACAATTCAGCTTGTTAATTCTTTTTGCCAGCTGTTTGCTCACTGCTTCACTCCTTCTCTTAACAAAGACCCTTGTTAAAAAAACTTAACCCCTCTGCCTTCAGGCAAGGAGAGAGAAGATATGCATCTACCTTCAGCTCTGCTTTCTAAGCAGCTAGAAAGGAGGAAAGAAAATCTTACTGGCTTTTGGTTTAAAATGATCCCACCGCTCTGCCACCATGTCAAGGCTGCTTCCCCACTCTGAACTTTTGGGTACAAATGTGGGGGCCTGCATGAAAACATCTAAGCTTAACTACCAGCTTAGCTCTGGTCCGCTGCCACCACTCCCAAAGCTAATTCCCTTCCCTGGGTAGCCTTGAGAGACTCTTCACCAATTCCCTGGTGACTACAGGTCCAAACCCCTTGGATCTTAAAACAAGGAGAAATTAACCATCCTCACTCCTGCCTCCCACCAAATCCTGGTGGATCAAGATGCAACCCGTTTGGATCTAAAAACAAGGAAAAATCAATCAGGTTCTTAAAAAGAAGGCTTTTAATTAAAGAAAAAGGTAAAAATCATCTCTGGAAAAGTCGGGATGGAAAATAACTTTACAGGATAATCAAACTTAAAGAGCTCAGAGGACCCCCCCGCCCCCACAGCCTTAGGTTCAAAGTACAGCAAACAGAGATAAACACTCTAGCAAAAGGTACATTTACAAGTTGAGAAAACAAAGATAAACTAACACGCCTTGCCTGGCTGTTTACTTACAAGTTTGAAATATGAGAGATTTGTTCAGAAAGATTTGGAGAACCTGGATCGATGTCTGGTCCCTCTTAGTCCCAAGAGCGAGCAACCCTCCAAACAAAGAGCACAAACAAAAGCCTTCCCCCCACCAAGATTTGAAAGTATTTTGTCCCCTAATTGGTCCTTTGGGTCAGATGTCAGCCAGGCTACCTGAGTTTCTGAACCCTTTACAGGGAAAAGGATTTGGGAGTCTCTGGCCGGGAGGGATTTTATAGTATTGTACACAGGAGGACTGTTACCCTTCCCTTTATAGTTATGACACGCCCCCCGCCCCCCCCAAATCACAGATAGTGTTGGACAGCCGGTTCCACACTGGCTGTAATTTTTTCCTGGAGCTCTAGGAGAAAACAGAGTTAATAAGACACATACATCTTTAGACATACTACTGATTATATAAAAACTAACAATATGTTTCACTTTCCAAGAACAATGTTTAACCAGTTGATTCTGGGAAACTTTCCCGGGAAAGTGCATCAGCCACTTTGTTAGAAGCTCCTGAAATGTGTTGTATTTCAAAATCGAAATCTTGGAGAGCTAAACTCCACCGAAGAAGTTTTTTGTTATTCCCCTTGGCGGTATGAAGCCACGGTAGCGCAACATGGTCTGTTTGTCGTTGGAAACGCCATCCCCAAACTTATGGGCGTAGCTTTTCCAGCGCGTACACAATGGCGTAGCATTCCTTTTCGCTGATTGACCAGTGGCTTTCCCTCTCAGACAGTTTCTTGCTGAGAAACACGACAGGATGGAATTCTTGATCCGGTCCTTCCCGCATTAAAACTGCTCCCACGCCCCGCTCGGACGCATCTGTGGTTACTAGGAACGGTTTGTCAAAGTCTGGGGCCCTTAGCACAAGGTCAGACATGAGTGTCGCCTTAAACTGGTTAAAAGGCCTTTTGACACTCATCAGTCCACTGAACTGCATTTGGCTGTTTCTTTCTGGTTAGGTCTGTCAGCGGGGCGGCGATTCGGCTGTAGTGTGGTACAAATCGCCTATAATATCCGGCCAAGTCTAGGAAGGATTGGACCTGTTTCTTTGACTTTGGAACCGGCCACTTGTGGATCGCATCCACTTTGGCCTGTAGGGGATTTACTGTTCCTTCACCCACCTGGTGCCCCAGGTAAGTCACTCTGTTTTGGCCTATTTGACACTTTTTAGCCTTACCAGTTAGTCCTGCCTGCCGGATGCGCTCGAAGATTTTTTCCAGGTGCTCCAGGTGTTCTGTCCATGACTCCAAACAAATGGCCACATCATCGAGGTAGGCAACTGCAGAGTCTCCCAATCCCGCTAGGAGACCACCTACAAGTCTTTGGAAGATGGCGGGTGCATTTCGCAACCCAAAAGGGAGTACATTGAATTCATACACTCCTGCCTTGGTGACGAAGGCTGACCTTTCCTTAGCAGCAAGTTTCAGAGTGGGCTGTAGTCCACGAAAGCTTATGCTCTAATAAATTTGTTAGTCTCTAAGATGCCACAAGTACTCCTGTTCTTCTTTTTCCTTAGCGGGTTCATCTAGTGGTCCTTGCCAGTACCCTTTGCTTAAGTCTAAAGTAGAGATGAATTGGGCATGTCCCAATTTCTCCAATAGCTCATCTGTGCATGGCATTGGATAGTTGTCAGGACGAGTTACAGCATTTAGCTTACGGTAGTCCACACAAAAGCGTATTTCCCCCACCTGGTTTGAGAACTAGAACCACTGGAGAAGCCCATGCACTGTTAGAGGGGAGGATTACACCCATCTCTAGCATACCCTAGATCTCCCTTTGTATAGCAGTTCGGGCATGAAGTGGTAGGGTGGGGTTCTAATTGGGTGTCAATGGAGTGGTATGCCCATTCGGTCCGTCCTGGGGTGGCTGAGAATATTGGCGCAAAGCTAGTGCACAGCTCCTTGATCTTCTGTCGCTGCAGACGTCCAAGGGTCGCGGAGAGGTTCACCTCTTCCACGCCACCGTCACTTTTTCCTTCGTAGTAGACACCTTCAGGCCACTCCGCGTCATCTGTTTCCTGGGCTGTAAACTGGCAAACGTTTAATTCTCTGGACTAAAAGCGCTTAAGAGACTTAACATGGTATACCTTAGGCTTTATGTTGGAGGTGGGGGAGGCTATGAGATAGTGAACAGCTTCTAGGCGCTCCTGGACCGTGCATGGTCCTTCCCCCGACGCTTCCATTTTATGGGCCCGGAGCGCCTTTAAGACCATGACTTGGTCTCCTACTTTGAAGGAGCGTTCTCTGGAACGTTTATCATACCAGGCCTTTTGCTCTTCCTGAGCATCCTTTAGGTTTTCTTTAGCAAGGGCTAAAGAGTGTCGGAGGTGCTTTGTAGGTTGCTTACGAAGTCTAGCATGTTAGCTCCTGGAGAAGGCGTAAACCCCTCCCATTGCTGCTTCACCAACTGTAATGGCCCCTTAACCTCGCGGCCATAGACAAGTTCAAAAGTTGAAAACCCTAAACTGGGATGTGGTGCAGCCCTGTAGGCAAAAAGCAACTGCTGCAATACTAGGTCCCAATCATTGGCGTGTTCATTTACGAATTTAGGTATCATGGCCCCCAAAGTTCCAGTAAACCTCTCCACCAGGCTATTGGTTTTTTGGTGGTAAGGGGTGGCAACCAAGTGATTCACCCCATGAGCTTCCCACAGGTTTTTCATGGTCCCTGCCAGGAAATTAGTTCCCGAATCGGTAAGGATGTCGGAGGGCCAACCTACCCTGGCAAAAATGTCTGCTAATGCCTGGCACACACTTTTAGCCCTGGTGTTACTTAAGGGTATTGCTTCCGGCCATCGGGTAGCAAAATCCATGAAAGTCAGAATGTACTGCTTTCCTCTGGGTGTCTTCTTTGGGAAAGGACCCAGAATATCCACAGCTAGTCGCTGAAATGGGACCTCAATTATGGGGAGTGGCTGGAGAGGGGCTTTGACCTGGTCTTGGGGCTTTCCCACTCGTTGGCACACCTCACAAGCCCAGATATAATTAGCAACGTCCTTGCCCATTCCCTCCCAGGGGCAAGACTTCCCCAACCGGTCTTTGGCTCTGTTCACCCGGGAATGGCCACTGGGATGAGCATGGGCTAAGCTCAAGAGCTTTACCCGTTACTTAGTGGGAATTACCAACTGTCTTTGAGGATGCCAGTCTTCCTGGTGCCCACCAGAAAGAGTCTCCTTGTATAAAAGTCCTTGTTCTACCACCAACCGGGATCGGTTAGAAGAGCTGAGCGGTGGTGGGGTGCTCCGTGCTGCCGCCCAAGCTTTCTGAAGGCTGTCATCTGCTTCCTGCTCGGCCTGGAACTGTTCCCTTGATGCTGGAGACATCAGTTCTTCCTTGGCCTGTGGACTTGGTCCCTCTGGAAGCGATGCAGGTGTTGGGGCTGTTTCCGTTGACTGTGAACCGCTGTCCGCTGGTGCACTATGATGTAGTTCAGGCTGAGCCTCTTGGGTAGGGTTATCTGCTCCTTCTGCCAGTTCAGGCTCGCTAGTGCCCTCTGGCGTTGGAGTTGTAGACGGGTTTGCAAGCGCTGGACTCAGTGCTGGCAATGGTTCTGGTGCTGGTTGCGTTGCCAGTTCCGGTTCTGGGACTGGCTTTGGCTGGGTCTCTGGGACTGGCTCCATTACGGCTGTTGCAGTCGTTGGCAGGGGATCCGGTTCCACCAGCTTTGGCTGGGTCTCTGGTAACACAGACGGGGCCCTGGGAGACGGCTCAGGAACAGGGATGGGGGTGGAGGCTTGCTTAGCCTGGCTGCGGGTGACTATTCCCACTCTCTTGGCTAATTTCACATGGTTGGCCAAGTCTTCCCCCAGCAGCATGGGGATGGGATAGTTGTCATAGACTGCAAAAGTCCACATTCCTCTCCAGCCCTTGTACTGGACATGCAACTTGGCTGTAGGCAAGGTTACAGACTGACATGAAGGGTTGACTTGTCACTGGAGCTTCCGGGTTGATGAGTTTGGGGTCCGCTAGGGATGGGTGGATACTCGACACTTGTGCCCCAGTGTCCCGCCAAGCGATAACCTTCTTTCTGCCCACTCTCAAGGTTTCCATTCGCTCCGAGATGATGAGAGAGGCATCTGGGCCTGCGGATCGTTGGTGTGAGTGTGGTGTAATGAATTGTAATCGGTTGGGGTTCTTGGAGCAGTGGGCCTTTATATGTCCCAGTTCATTACATTTAAAACAGCGCCCTGCTAAGGTATCACCGGGGCGATGCTGGTTGGTGGAGACTGGTGTGCTGGGGTGAGAAGGCGTCTGGGGTTTCCCTTGGAATGTGGGTGGGGCCTTGGGTTGTCCCCGGCGGTAAGGTTTGGTTTCGGGTTGCCCCTTCTGATATTCGCTCCAACTGCTACTAGTTTTTTTCTTTTCTGCCACCTCCACCCATTTGGCTCCAATCTGCCCCGCCTCGGTTACGGTTTTGGGCTTCCCATCTAGGATGTACCTTTCTATTTCCTCAGGAACACCCTCTAAAAACGGCTCCATTTTAACTAGGAAAACCAGATCGTCCAGCGATTTAACATTTGCTCCTGATACCCAGGCATCACAATTTTTGTCAATGTGGTAGGCATGTCGGGTGGGTTCCACCTTAGGACTCTGAATCGCCGACGGGCATGCTCGGGTGTTAGCCCCATTCTGATTCTGGCCTTGTTTATAAAATGTTCATAACTCTTCATGTGTTCCTTAGACATTTCAGCCGCCAACTGTGCTAAGGGTCCACTGAGCTGCGTCCTCAGCTCTACCATGTACTGGTCTGTAGTGATGCTGTACCCAAGGCAGGGCCTTTCAACATTTTCTAAGAAGGCCTCAGTATCATCGCCTGCCTTGTAGGTGGGGAATGTTCCGGGATGGGAAGTGGTACCTGGAGAGGGGTTGCTAGGATTGGCTGGTATATCCGGCCTAGCCCTTGCTAATTCCAGTTCATGCTTCCTCTCTTTTTCCCCTCTCCTCCATCTCTTTTTCTTTCAGCTCTTTCTTGAGTTTTTTTTAATTGAAGCAGTCTCTGATGTTTTTTTCATTTTCTTCTGCTTCTAGTCTGGCCAGTTCGAGTTTGTTAGCTACTTCTTTGGTAGTCATTTTCCTGTTTTCTTGTGCTGGGCCACACCCCTCTGCAGTTGACTGAAACTGGGATGTACTCGGCTCAGGCAACAGAGACTTCTAACTAGCTATCCCCGAGAGATAGAAAGAAAAAAGCAAACAATTCAGCTTGTTAATTCTTTTTGCCAGCTGTTTGCTCACTGCTTCACTCCTTCTCTTAACAAAGACCCTTGTTAAAAAAACTTAACCCCTCTGCCTTCAGGCAAGGAGAGAGAAGATATGCATCTACCTTCAGCTCTGCTTTCTAAGCAGCTAGAAAGGAGGAAAGAAAATCTTACTGGCTTTTGGTTTAAAATGATCCCACCGCTCTGCCACCATGTCAAGGCTGCTTCCCCACTCTGAACTTTTGGGTACAAATGTGGGGGCCTGCATGAAAACATCTAAGCTTAACTACCAGCTTAGCTCTGGTCCGCTGCCACCACTCCCAAAGCTAATTCCCTTCCCTGGGTAGCCTTGAGAGACTCTTCACCAATTCCCTGGTGACTACAGGTCCAAACCCCTTGGATCTTAAAACAAGGAGAAATTAACCATCCTCACTCCTGCCTCCCACCAAATCCTGGTGGATCAAGATGCAACCCGTTTGGATCTAAAAACAAGGAAAAATCAATCAGGTTCTTAAAAAGAAGGCTTTTAATTAAAGAAAAAGGTAAAAATCATCTCTGGAAAAGTCGGGATGGAAAATAACTTTACAGGATAATCAAACTTAAAGAGCTCAGAGGACCCCCCCGCCCCCACAGCCTTAGGTTCAAAGTACAGCAAACAGAGATAAACACTCTAGCAAAAGGTACATTTACAAGTTTGAGAAAACAAAGATAAACTAACACGCCTTGCCTGGCTGTTTACTTACAAGTTTGAAATATGAGAGATTTGTTCAGAAAGATTTGGAGAACCTGGATCGATGTCTGGTCCCTCTTAGTCCCAAGAGCGAGCAACCCTCCAAACAAAGAGCACAAACAAAAGCCTTCCCCCCACCAAGATTTGAAAGTATTTTGTCCCCTAATTGGTCCTTTGGGTCAGATGTCAGCCAGGCTACCTGAGTTTCTGAACCCTTTACAGGGAAAAGGATTTGGGAGTCTCTGGCCGGGAGGGATTTTATAGTATTGTACACAGGAGGACTGTTACCCTTCCCTTTATAGTTATGACACGCCCCCCGCCCCCCCCCAAATCACAGATAGTGTTGGACAGCCGGTTCCACACTGGCTGTAATTTTTTCCTGGAGCTCTAGGAGAAAACAGAGTTAATAAGACACATACATCTTTAGACATACTACTGATTATATAAAAACTAACAATATGTTTCACTTTCCAAGAACAATGTTTAACCAGTTGATTCTGGGAAACTTTCCCGGGAAAGTGCATCAGCCACTTTGTTAGAAGCTCCTGAAATGTGTTGTATTTCAAAATCGAAATCTTGGAGAGCTAAACTCCACCGAAGAAGTTTTTTGTTATTCCCCTTGGCGGTATGAAGCCACGGTAGCGCAACATGGTCTGTTTGTCGTTGGAAACGCCATCCCCAAACTTATGGGCGTAGCTTTTCCAGCGCGTACACAATGGCGTAGCATTCCTTTTCGCTGATTGACCAGTGGCTTTCCCTCTCAGACAGTTTCTTGCTGAGAAACACGACAGGATGGAATTCTTGATCCGGTCCTTCCCGCATTAAAACTGCTCCCACGCCCCGCTCGGACGCATCTGTGGTTACTAGGAACGGTTTGTCAAAGTCTGGGGCCCTTAGCACAAGGTCAGACATGAGTGTCGCCTTAAACTGGTTAAAAGGCCTTTTGACACTCATCAGTCCACTGAACTGCATTTGGCTGTTTCTTTCTGGTTAGGTCTGTCAGCGGGGCGGCGATTCGGCTGTAGTGTGGTACAAATCGCCTATAATATCCGGCCAAGTCTAGGAAGGATTGGACCTGTTTCTTTGACTTTGGAACCGGCCACTTGTGGATCGCATCCACTTTGGCCTGTAGGGGATTTACTGTTCCTTCACCCACCTGGTGCCCCAGGTAAGTCACTCTGTTTTGGCCTATTTGACACTTTTTAGCCTTACCAGTTAGTCCTGCCTGCCGGATGCGCTCGAAGATTTTTTCCAGGTGCTCCAGGTGTTCTGTCCATGACTCCAAACAAATGGCCACATCATCGAGGTAGGCAACTGCAGAGTCTCCCAATCCCGCTAGGAGACCACCTACAAGTCTTTGGAAGATGGCGGGTGCATTTCGCAACCCAAAAGGGAGTACATTGAATTCATACACTCCTGCCTTGGTGACGAAGGCTGACCTTTCCTTAGCAGCAAGTTTCAGAGTGGGCTGTAGTCCACGAAAGCTTATGCTCTAATAAATTTGTTAGTCTCTAAGATGCCACAAGTACTCCTGTTCTTCTTTTTCCTTAGCGGGTTCATCTAGTGGTCCTTGCCAGTACCCTTTGCTTAAGTCTAAAGTAGAGATGAATTGGGCATGTCCCAATTTCTCCAATAGCTCATCTGTGCATGGCATTGGATAGTTGTCAGGACGAGTTACAGCATTTAGCTTACGGTAGTCCACACAAAAGCGTATTTCCCCCACCTGGTTTGAGAACTAGAACCACTGGAGAAGCCCATGCACTGTTAGAGGGGAGGATTACACCCATCTCTAGCATACCCTAGATCTCCCTTTGTATAGCAGTTCGGGCATGAAGTGGTAGGGTGGGGTTCTAATTGGGTGTCAATGGAGTGGTATGCCCATTCGGTCCGTCCTGGGGTGGCTGAGAATATTGGCGCAAAGCTAGTGCACAGCTCCTTGATCTTCTGTCGCTGCAGACGTCCAAGGGTCGCGGAGAGGTTCACCTCTTCCACGCCACCGTCACTTTTTCCTTCGTAGTAGACACCTTCAGGCCACTCCGCGTCATCTGTTTCCTGGGCTGTAAACTGGCAAACGTTTAATTCTCTGGACTAAAAGCGCTTAAGAGACTTAACATGGTATACCTTAGGCTTTATGTTGGAGGTGGGGGAGGCTATGAGATAGTGAACAGCTTCTAGGCGCTCCTGGACCGTGCATGGTCCTTCCCCCGACGCTTCCATTTTATGGGCCCGGAGCGCCTTTAAGACCATGACTTGGTCTCCTACTTTGAAGGAGCGTTCTCTGGAACGTTTATCATACCAGGCCTTTTGCTCTTCCTGAGCATCCTTTAGGTTTTCTTTAGCAAGGGCTAAAGAGTGTCGGAGGTGCTTTGTAGGTTGCTTACGAAGTCTAGCATGTTAGCTCCTGGAGAAGGCGTAAACCCCTCCCATTGCTGCTTCACCAACTGTAATGGCCCCTTAACCTCGCGGCCATAGACAAGTTCAAAAGTTGAAAACCCTAAACTGGGATGTGGTGCAGCCCTGTAGGCAAAAAGCAACTGCTGCAATACTAGGTCCCAATCATTGGCGTGTTCATTTACGAATTTAGGTATCATGGCCCCCAAAGTTCCAGTAAACCTCTCCACCAGGCTATTGGTTTTTTGGTGGTAAGGGGTGGCAACCAAGTGATTCACCCCATGAGCTTCCCACAGGTTTTTCATGGTCCCTGCCAGGAAATTAGTTCCCGAATCGGTAAGGATGTCGGAGGGCCAACCTACCCTGGCAAAAATGTCTGCTAATGCCTGGCACACACTTTTAGCCCTGGTGTTACTTAAGGGTATTGCTTCCGGCCATCGGGTAGCAAAATCCATGAAAGTCAGAATGTACTGCTTTCCTCTGGGTGTCTTCTTTGGGAAAGGACCCAGAATATCCACAGCTAGTCGCTGAAATGGGACCTCAATTATGGGGAGTGGCTGGAGAGGGGCTTTGACCTGGTCTTGGGGCTTTCCCACTCGTTGGCACACCTCACAAGCCCAGATATAATTAGCAACGTCCTTGCCCATTCCCTCCCAGGGGCAAGACTTCCCCAACCGGTCTTTGGCTCTGTTCACCCGGGAATGGCCACTGGGATGAGCATGGGCTAAGCTCAAGAGCTTTACCCGTTACTTAGTGGGAATTACCAACTGTCTTTGAGGATGCCAGTCTTCCTGGTGCCCACCAGAAAGAGTCTCCTTGTATAAAAGTCCTTGTTCTACCACCAACCGGGATCGGTTAGAAGAGCTGAGCGGTGGTGGGGTGCTCCGTGCTGCCGCCCAAGCTTTCTGAAGGCTGTCATCTGCTTCCTGCTCGGCCTGGAACTGTTCCCTTGATGCTGGAGACATCAGTTCTTCCTTGGCCTGTGGACTTGGTCCCTCTGGAAGCGATGCAGGTGTTGGGGCTGTTTCCGTTGACTGTGAACCGCTGTCCGCTGGTGCACTATGATGTAGTTCAGGCTGAGCCTCTTGGGTAGGGTTATCTGCTCCTTCTGCCAGTTCAGGCTCGCTAGTGCCCTCTGGCGTTGGAGTTGTAGACGGGTTTGCAAGCGCTGGACTCAGTGCTGGCAATGGTTCTGGTGCTGGTTGCGTTGCCAGTTCCGGTTCTGGGACTGGCTTTGGCTGGGTCTCTGGGACTGGCTCCACTACGGCTGTTGCAGTCGTTGGCAGGGGATCCGGTTCCACCAGCTTTGGCTGGGTCTCTGGTAACACAGACGGGGCCCTGGGAGACGGCTCAGGAACAGGGATGGGGGTGGAGGCTTGCTTAGCCTGGCTGCGGGTGACTATTCCCACTCTCTTGGCTAATTTCACATGGTTGGCCAAGTCTTCCCCCAGCAGCATGGGGATGGGATAGTTGTCATAGACTGCAAAAGTCCACATTCCTTTCCAGCCCTTGTACTGGACATGCAACTTGGCTGTAGGCAAGGTTACAGACTGTCATGAAGGGTTGACTTGTCACTGGAGCTTCCGGGTTGATGAGTTTGGGGTCCGCTAGGGATGGGTGGATACTCGACACTTGTGCCCCAGTGTCCCGCCAAGCGATAACCTTCTTTCTGCCCACTCTCAAGGTTTCCATTCGCTCCGAGATGATGAGAGAGGCATCTGGGCCTGCGGATCGTTGGTGTGAGTGTGGTGTAATGAATTGTAATCGGTTGGGGTTCTTGGAGCAGTGGGCCTTTATATGTCCCAGTTCATTACATTTAAAACAGCGCCCTGCTAAGGTATCACCGGGGCGATGCTGGTTGGTGGAGACTGGTGTGCTGGGGTGAGAAGGCGTCTGGGGTTTCCCTTGGAATGTGGGTGGGGCCTTGGGTTGTCCCCGGCGGTAAGGTTTGGTTTCGGGTTGCCCCTTCTGATATTCGCTCCAACTGCTACTAGTTTTTTTCTTTTCTGCCACCTCCACCCATTTGGCTCCAATCTGCCCCGCCTCGGTTACGGTTTTGGGCTTCCCATCTAGGATGTACCTTTCTATTTCCTCAGGAACACCCTCTAAAAACGGCTCCATTTTAACTAGGAAAACCAGATCGTCCAGCGATTTAACATTTGCTCCTGATACCCAGGCATCACAATTTTTGTCAATGTGGTAGGCATGTCGGGTGGGTTCCACCTTAGGGCTCTGAATCGCCGACGGGCATGCTCGGGTGTTAGCCCCATTCTGATTCTGGCCTTGTTTATAAAATGTTCATAACTCTTCATGTGTTCCTTAGGCATTTCAGCCGCCAACTGTGCTAAGGGTCCACTGAGCTGCGTCCTCAGCTCTACCATGTACTGGTCTGTAGTGATGCTGTACCCAAGGCAGGGCCTTTCAACATTTTCTAAGAAGGCCTCAGTATCATCGCCTGCCTTGTAGGTGGGGAATGTTCCGGGATGGGAAGTGGTACCTGGAGAGGGGTTGCTAGGATTGGCTGGTATATCCGGCCTAGCCCTTGCTAATTCCAGTTCATGCTTCCTCTCTTTTTCCCCTCTCCTCCATCTCTTTTTCTTTCAGCTCTTTCTTGAGTTTTTTTTAATTGAAGCAGTCTCTGATGTTTTTTTCATTTTCTTCTGCTTCTAGTCTGGCCAGTTCGAGTTTGTTAGCTACTTCTTTGGTAGTCATTTTCCTGTTTTCTTGTGCTGGGCCACACCCCTCTGCAGTTGACTGAAACTGGGATGTACTCGGCTCAGGCAACAGAGACTTCTAACTAGCTATCCCCGAGAGATAGAAAGAAAAAAGCAAACAATTCAGCTTGTTAATTCTTTTTGCCAGCTGTTTGCTCACTGCTTCACTCCTTCTCTTAACAAAGACCCTTGTTAAAAAAACTTAACCCCTCTGCCTTCAGGCAAGGAGAGAGAAGATATGCATCTACCTTCAGCTCTGCTTTCTAAGCAGCTAGAAAGGAGGAAAGAAAATCTTACTGGCTTTTGGTTTAAAATGATCCCACCGCTCTGCCACCATGTCAAGGCTGCTTCCCCACTCTGAACTTTTGGGTACAAATGTGGGGGCCTGCATGAAAACATCTAAGCTTAACTACCAGCTTAGCTCTGGTCCGCTGCCACCACTCCCAAAGCTAATTCCCTTCCCTGGGTAGCCTTGAGAGACTCTTCACCAATTCCCTGGTGACTACAGGTCCAAACCCCTTGGATCTTAAAACAAGGAGAAATTAACCATCCTCACTCCTGCCTCCCACCAAATCCTGGTGGATCAAGATGCAACCCGTTTGGATCTAAAAACAAGGAAAAATCAATCAGGTTCTTAAAAAGAAGGCTTTTAATTAAAGAAAAAGGTAAAAATCATCTCTGGAAAAGTCGGGATGGAAAATAACTTTACAGGATAATCAAACTTAAAGAGCTCAGAGGACCCCCCCGCCCCCACAGCCTTAGGTTCAAAGTACAGCAAACAGAGATAAACACTCTAGCAAAAGGTACATTTACAAGTTGAGAAAACAAAGATAAACTAACACGCCTTGCCTGGCTGTTTACTTACAAGTTTGAAATATGAGAGATTTGTTCAGAAAGATTTGGAGAACCTGGATCGATGTCTGGTCCCTCTTAGTCCCAAGAGCGAGCAACCCTCCAAACAAAGAGCACAAACAAAAGCCTTCCCCCCACCAAGATTTGAAAGTATTTTGTCCCCTAATTGGTCCTTTGGGTCAGATGTCAGCCAGGCTACCTGAGTTTCTGAACCCTTTACAGGGAAAAGGATTTGGGAGTCTCTGGCCGGGAGGGATTTTATAGTATTGTACACAGGAGGACTGTTACCCTTCCCTTTATAGTTATGACACGCCCCCCGCCCCCCCCAAATCACAGATAGTGTTGGACAGCCGGTTCCACACTGGCTGTAATTTTTTCCTGGAGCTCTAGGAGAAAACAGAGTTAATAAGACACATACATCTTTAGACATACTACTGATTATATAAAAACTAACAATATGTTTCACTTTCCAAGAACAATGTTTAACCAGTTGATTCTGGGAAACTTTCCCGGGAAAGTGCATCAGCCACTTTGTTAGAAGCTCCTGAAATGTGTTGTATTTCAAAATCGAAATCTTGGAGAGCTAAACTCCACCGAAGAAGTTTTTTGTTATTCCCCTTGGCGGTATGAAGCCACGGTAGCGCAACATGGTCTGTTTGTCGTTGGAAACGCCATCCCCAAACTTATGGGCGTAGCTTTTCCAGCGCGTACACAATGGCGTAGCATTCCTTTTCGCTGATTGACCAGTGGCTTTCCCTCTCAGACAGTTTCTTGCTGAGAAACACGACAGGATGGAATTCTTGATCCGGTCCTTCCCGCATTAAAACTGCTCCCACGCCCCGCTCGGACGCATCTGTGGTTACTAGGAACGGTTTGTCAAAGTCTGGGGCCCTTAGCACAAGGTCAGACATGAGTGTCGCCTTAAACTGGTTAAAAGGCCTTTTGACACTCATCAGTCCACTGAACTGCATTTGGCTGTTTCTTTCTGGTTAGGTCTGTCAGCGGGGCGGCGATTCGGCTGTAGTGTGGTACAAATCGCCTATAATATCCGGCCAAGTCTAGGAAGGATTGGACCTGTTTCTTTGACTTTGGAACCGGCCACTTGTGGATCGCATCCACTTTGGCCTGTAGGGGATTTACTGTTCCTTCACCCACCTGGTGCCCCAGGTAAGTCACTCTGTTTTGGCCTATTTGACACTTTTTAGCCTTACCAGTTAGTCCTGCCTGCCGGATGCGCTCGAAGATTTTTTCCAGGTGCTCCAGGTGTTCTGTCCATGACTCCAAACAAATGGCCACATCATCGAGGTAGGCAACTGCAGAGTCTCCCAATCCCGCTAGGAGACCACCTACAAGTCTTTGGAAGATGGCGGGTGCATTTCGCAACCCAAAAGGGAGTACATTGAATTCATACACTCCTGCCTTGGTGACGAAGGCTGACCTTTCCTTAGCAGCAAGTTTCAGAGTGGGCTGTAGTCCACGAAAGCTTATGCTCTAATAAATTTGTTAGTCTCTAAGATGCCACAAGTACTCCTGTTCTTCTTTTTCCTTAGCGGGTTCATCTAGTGGTCCTTGCCAGTACCCTTTGCTTAAGTCTAAAGTAGAGATGAATTGGGCATGTCCCAATTTCTCCAATAGCTCATCTGTGCATGGCATTGGATAGTTGTCAGGACGAGTTACAGCATTTAGCTTACGGTAGTCCACACAAAAGCGTATTTCCCCCACCTGGTTTGAGAACTAGAACCACTGGAGAAGCCCATGCACTGTTAGAGGGGAGGATTACACCCATCTCTAGCATACCCTAGATCTCCCTTTGTATAGCAGTTCGGGCATGAAGTGGTAGGGTGGGGTTCTAATTGGGTGTCAATGGAGTGGTATGCCCATTCGGTCCGTCCTGGGGTGGCTGAGAATATTGGCGCAAAGCTAGTGCACAGCTCCTTGATCTTCTGTCGCTGCAGACGTCCAAGGGTCGCGGAGAGGTTCACCTCTTCCACGCCACCGTCACTTTTTCCTTCGTAGTAGACACCTTCAGGCCACTCCGCGTCATCTGTTTCCTGGGCTGTAAACTGGCAAACGTTTAATTCTCTGGACTAAAAGCGCTTAAGAGACTTAACATGGTATACCTTAGGCTTTATGTTGGAGGTGGGGGAGGCTATGAGATAGTGAACAGCTTCTAGGCGCTCCTGGACCGTGCATGGTCCTTCCCCCGACGCTTCCATTTTATGGGCCCGGAGCGCCTTTAAGACCATGACTTGGTCTCCTACTTTGAAGGAGCGTTCTCTGGAACGTTTATCATACCAGGCCTTTTGCTCTTCCTGAGCATCCTTTAGGTTTTCTTTAGCAAGGGCTAAAGAGTGTCGGAGGTGCTTTGTAGGTTGCTTACGAAGTCTAGCATGTTAGCTCCTGGAGAAGGCGTAAACCCCTCCCATTGCTGCTTCACCAACTGTAATGGCCCCTTAACCTCGCGGCCATAGACAAGTTCAAAAGTTGAAAACCCTAAACTGGGATGTGGTGCAGCCCTGTAGGCAAAAAGCAACTGCTGCAATACTAGGTCCCAATCATTGGCGTGTTCATTTACGAATTTAGGTATCATGGCCCCCAAAGTTCCAGTAAACCTCTCCACCAGGCTATTGGTTTTTTGGTGGTAAGGGGTGGCAACCAAGTGATTCACCCCATGAGCTTCCCACAGGTTTTTCATGGTCCCTGCCAGGAAATTAGTTCCCGAATCGGTAAGGATGTCGGAGGGCCAACCTACCCTGGCAAAAATGTCTGCTAATGCCTGGCACACACTTTTAGCCCTGGTGTTACTTAAGGGTATTGCTTCCGGCCATCGGGTAGCAAAATCCATGAAAGTCAGAATGTACTGCTTTCCTCTGGGTGTCTTCTTTGGGAAAGGACCCAGAATATCCACAGCTAGTCGCTGAAATGGGACCTCAATTATGGGGAGTGGCTGGAGAGGGGCTTTGACCTGGTCTTGGGGCTTTCCCACTCGTTGGCACACCTCACAAGCCCAGATATAATTAGCAACGTCCTTGCCCATTCCCTCCCAGGGGCAAGACTTCCCCAACCGGTCTTTGGCTCTGTTCACCCGGGAATGGCCACTGGGATGAGCATGGGCTAAGCTCAAGAGCTTTACCCGTTACTTAGTGGGAATTACCAACTGTCTTTGAGGATGCCAGTCTTCCTGGTGCCCACCAGAAAGAGTCTCCTTGTATAAAAGTCCTTGTTCTACCACCAACCGGGATCGGTTAGAAGAGCTGAGCGGTGGTGGGGTGCTCCGTGCTGCCGCCCAAGCTTTCTGAAGGCTGTCATCTGCTTCCTGCTCGGCCTGGAACTGTTCCCTTGATGCTGGAGACATCAGTTCTTCCTTGGCCTGTGGACTTGGTCCCTCTGGAAGCGATGCAGGTGTTGGGGCTGTTTCCGTTGACTGTGAACCGCTGTCCGCTGGTGCACTATGATGTAGTTCAGGCTGAGCCTCTTGGGTAGGGTTATCTGCTCCTTCTGCCAGTTCAGGCTCGCTAGTGCCCTCTGGCGTTGGAGTTGTAGACGGGTTTGCAAGCGCTGGACTCAGTGCTGGCAATGGTTCTGGTGCTGGTTGCGTTGCCAGTTCCGGTTCTGGGACTGGCTTTGGCTGGGTCTCTGGGACTGGCTCCATTACGGCTGTTGCAGTCGTTGGCAGGGGATCCGGTTCCACCAGCTTTGGCTGGGTCTCTGGTAACACAGACGGGGCCCTGGGAGACGGCTCAGGAACAGGGATGGGGGTGGAGGCTTGCTTAGCCTGGCTGCGGGTGACTATTCCCACTCTCTTGGCTAATTTCACATGGTTGGCCAAGTCTTCCCCCAGCAGCATGGGGATGGGATAGTTGTCATAGACTGCAAAAGTCCACATTCCTCTCCAGCCCTTGTACTGGACATGCAACTTGGCTGTAGGCAAGGTTACAGACTGACATGAAGGGTTGACTTGTCACTGGAGCTTCCGGGTTGATGAGTTTGGGGTCCGCTAGGGATGGGTGGATACTCGACACTTGTGCCCCAGTGTCCCGCCAAGCGATAACCTTCTTTCTGCCCACTCTCAAGGTTTCCATTCGCTCCGAGATGATGAGAGAGGCATCTGGGCCTGCGGATCGTTGGTGTGAGTGTGGTGTAATGAATTGTAATCGGTTGGGGTTCTTGGAGCAGTGGGCCTTTATATGTCCCAGTTCATTACATTTAAAACAGCGCCCTGCTAAGGTATCACCGGGGCGATGCTGGTTGGTGGAGACTGGTGTGCTGGGGTGAGAAGGCGTCTGGGGTTTCCCTTGGAATGTGGGTGGGGCCTTGGGTTGTCCCCGGCGGTAAGGTTTGGTTTCGGGTTGCCCCTTCTGATATTCGCTCCAACTGCTACTAGTTTTTTTCTTTTCTGCCACCTCCACCCATTTGGCTCCAATCTGCCCCGCCTCGGTTACGGTTTTGGGCTTCCCATCTAGGATGTACCTTTCTATTTCCTCAGGAACACCCTCTAAAAACGGCTCCATTTTAACTAGGAAAACCAGATCGTCCAGCGATTTAACATTTGCTCCTGATACCCAGGCATCACAATTTTTGTCAATGTGGTAGGCATGTCGGGTGGGTTCCACCTTAGGACTCTGAATCGCCGACGGGCATGCTCCTGTGTTAGCCCCATTCTGATTCTGGCCTTGTTTATAAAATGTTCATAACTCTTCATGTGTTCCTTAGGCATTTCAGCCGCCAACTGTGCTAAGGGTCCACTGAGCTGCGTCCTCAGCTCTACCATGTACTGGTCTGTAGTGATGCTGTACCCAAGGCAGGGCCTTTCAACATTTTCTAAGAAGGCCTCAGTATCATCGCCTGCCTTGTAGGTGGGGAATGTTCCGGGATGGGAAGTGGTACCTGGAGAGGGGTTGCTAGGATTGGCTGGTATATCCGGCCTAGCCCTTGCTAATTCCAGTTCATGCTTCCTCTCTTTTTCCCCTCTCCTCCATCTCTTTTTCTTTCAGCTCTTTCTTGAGTTTTTTTTAATTGAAGCAGTCTCTGATGTTTTTTTCATTTTCTTCTGCTTCTAGTCTGGCCAGTTCGAGTTTGTTAGCTACTTCTTTGGTAGTCATTTTCCTGTTTTCTTGTGCTGGGCCACACCCCTCTGCAGTTGACTGAAACTGGGATGTACTCGGCTCAGGCAACAGAGACTTCTAACTAGCTATCCCCGAGAGATAGAAAGAAAAAAGCAAACAATTCAGCTTGTTAATTCTTTTTGCCAGCTGTTTGCTCACTGCTTCACTCCTTCTCTTAACAAAGACCCTTGTTAAAAAAACTTAACCCCTCTGCCTTCAGGCAAGGAGAGAGAAGATATGCATCTACCTTCAGCTCTGCTTTCTAAGCAGCTAGAAAGGAGGAAAGAAAATCTTACTGGCTTTTGGTTTAAAATGATCCCACCGCTCTGCCACCATGTCAAGGCTGCTTCCCCACTCTGAACTTTTGGGTACAAATGTGGGGGCCTGCATGAAAACATCTAAGCTTAACTACCAGCTTAGCTCTGGTCCGCTGCCACCACTCCCAAAGCTAATTCCCTTCCCTGGGTAGCCTTGAGAGACTCTTCACCAATTCCCTGGTGACTACAGGTCCAAACCCCTTGGATCTTAAAACAAGGAGAAATTAACCATCCTCACTCCTGCCTCCCACCAAATCCTGGTGGATCAAGATGCAACCCGTTTGGATCTAAAAACAAGGAAAAATCAATCAGGTTCTTAAAAAGAAGGCTTTTAATTAAAGAAAAAGGTAAAAATCATCTCTGGAAAAGTCGGGATGGAAAATAACTTTACAGGATAATCAAACTTAAAGAGCTCAGAGGACCCCCCCGCCCCCACAGCCTTAGGTTCAAAGTACAGCAAACAGAGATAAACACTCTAGCAAAAGGTACATTTACAAGTTGAGAAAACAAAGATAAACTAACACGCCTTGCCTGGCTGTTTACTTACAAGTTTGAAATATGAGAGATTTGTTCAGAAAGATTTGGAGAACCTGGATCGATGTCTGGTCCCTCTTAGTCCCAAGAGCGAGCAACCCTCCAAACAAAGAGCACAAACAAAAGCCTTCCCCCCACCAAGATTTGAAAGTATTTTGTCCCCTAATTGGTCCTTTGGGTCAGATGTCAGCCAGGCTACCTGAGTTTCTGAACCCTTTACAGGGAAAAGGATTTGGGAGTCTCTGGCCGGGAGGGATTTTATAGTATTGTACACAGGAGGACTGTTACCCTTCCCTTTATAGTTATGACACGCCCCCCGCCCCCCCCAAATCACAGATAGTGTTGGACAGCCGGTTCCACACTGGCTGTAATTTTTTCCTGGAGCTCTAGGAGAAAACAGAGTTAATAAGACACATACATCTTTAGACATACTACTGATTATATAAAAACTAACAATATGTTTCACTTTCCAAGAACAATGTTTAACCAGTTGATTCTGGGAAACTTTCCCGGGAAAGTGCATCAGCCACTTTGTTAGAAGCTCCTGAAATGTGTTGTATTTCAAAATCGAAATCTTGGAGAGCTAAACTCCACCGAAGAAGTTTTTTGTTATTCCCCTTGGCGGTATGAAGCCACGGTAGCGCAACATGGTCTGTTTGTCGTTGGAAACGCCATCCCCAAACTTATGGGCGTAGCTTTTCCAGCGCGTACACAATGGCGTAGCATTCCTTTTCGCTGATTGACCAGTGGCTTTCCCTCTCAGACAGTTTCTTGCTGAGAAACACGACAGGATGGAATTCTTGATCCGGTCCTTCCCGCATTAAAACTGCTCCCACGCCCCGCTCGGACGCATCTGTGGTTACTAGGAACGGTTTGTCAAAGTCTGGGGCCCTTAGCACAAGGTCAGACATGAGTGTCGCCTTAAACTGGTTAAAAGGCCTTTTGACACTCATCAGTCCACTGAACTGCATTTGGCTGTTTCTTTCTGGTTAGGTCTGTCAGCGGGGCGGCGATTCGGCTGTAGTGTGGTACAAATCGCCTATAATATCCGGCCAAGTCTAGGAAGGATTGGACCTGTTTCTTTGACTTTGGAACCGGCCACTTGTGGATCGCATCCACTTTGGCCTGTAGGGGATTTACTGTTCCTTCACCCACCTGGTGCCCCAGGTAAGTCACTCTGTTTTGGCCTATTTGACACTTTTTAGCCTTACCAGTTAGTCCTGCCTGCCGGATGCGCTCGAAGATTTTTTCCAGGTGCTCCAGGTGTTCTGTCCATGACTCCAAACAAATGGCCACATCATCGAGGTAGGCAACTGCAGAGTCTCCCAATCCCGCTAGGAGACCACCTACAAGTCTTTGGAAGATGGCGGGTGCATTTCGCAACCCAAAAGGGAGTACATTGAATTCATACACTCCTGCCTTGGTGACGAAGGCTGACCTTTCCTTAGCAGCAAGTTTCAGAGTGGGCTGTAGTCCACGAAAGCTTATGCTCTAATAAATTTGTTAGTCTCTAAGATGCCACAAGTACTCCTGTTCTTCTTTTTCCTTAGCGGGTTCATCTAGTGGTCCTTGCCAGTACCCTTTGCTTAAGTCTAAAGTAGAGATGAATTGGGCATGTCCCAATTTCTCCAATAGCTCATCTGTGCATGGCATTGGATAGTTGTCAGGACGAGTTACAGCATTTAGCTTACGGTAGTCCACACAAAAGCGTATTTCCCCCACCTGGTTTGAGAACTAGAACCACTGGAGAAGCCCATGCACTGTTAGAGGGGAGGATTACACCCATCTCTAGCATACCCTAGATCTCCCTTTGTATAGCAGTTCGGGCATGAAGTGGTAGGGTGGGGTTCTAATTGGGTGTCAATGGAGTGGTATGCCCATTCGGTCCGTCCTGGGGTGGCTGAGAATATTGGCGCAAAGCTAGTGCACAGCTCCTTGATCTTCTGTCGCTGCAGACGTCCAAGGGTCGCGGAGAGGTTCACCTCTTCCACGCCACCGTCACTTTTTCCTTCGTAGTAGACACCTTCAGGCCACTCCGCGTCATCTGTTTCCTGGGCTGTAAACTGGCAAACGTTTAATTCTCTGGACTAAAAGCGCTTAAGAGACTTAACATGGTATACCTTAGGCTTTATGTTGGAGGTGGGGGAGGCTATGAGATAGTGAACAGCTTCTAGGCGCTCCTGGACCGTGCATGGTCCTTCCCCCGACGCTTCCATTTTATGGGCCCGGAGCGCCTTTAAGACCATGACTTGGTCTCCTACTTTGAAGGAGCGTTCTCTGGAACGTTTATCATACCAGGCCTTTTGCTCTTCCTGAGCATCCTTTAGGTTTTCTTTAGCAAGGGCTAAAGAGTGTCGGAGGTGCTTTGTAGGTTGCTTACGAAGTCTAGCATGTTAGCTCCTGGAGAAGGCGTAAACCCCTCCCATTGCTGCTTCACCAACTGTAATGGCCCCTTAACCTCGCGGCCATAGACAAGTTCAAAAGTTGAAAACCCTAAACTGGGATGTGGTGCAGCCCTGTAGGCAAAAAGCAACTGCTGCAATACTAGGTCCCAATCATTGGCGTGTTCATTTACGAATTTAGGTATCATGGCCCCCAAAGTTCCAGTAAACCTCTCCACCAGGCTATTGGTTTTTTGGTGGTAAGGGGTGGCAACCAAGTGATTCACCCCATGAGCTTCCCACAGGTTTTTCATGGTCCCTGCCAGGAAATTAGTTCCCGAATCGGTAAGGATGTCGGAGGGCCAACCTACCCTGGCAAAAATGTCTGCTAATGCCTGGCACACACTTTTAGCCCTGGTGTTACTTAAGGGTATTGCTTCCGGCCATCGGGTAGCAAAATCCATGAAAGTCAGAATGTACTGCTTTCCTCTGGGTGTCTTCTTTGGGAAAGGACCCAGAATATCCACAGCTAGTCGCTGAAATGGGACCTCAATTATGGGGAGTGGCTGGAGAGGGGCTTTGACCTGGTCTTGGGGCTTTCCCACTCGTTGGCACACCTCACAAGCCCAGATATAATTAGCAACGTCCTTGCCCATTCCCTCCCAGGGGCAAGACTTCCCCAACCGGTCTTTGGCTCTGTTCACCCGGGAATGGCCACTGGGATGAGCATGGGCTAAGCTCAAGAGCTTTACCCGTTACTTAGTGGGAATTACCAACTGTCTTTGAGGATGCCAGTCTTCCTGGTGCCCACCAGAAAGAGTCTCCTTGTATAAAAGTCCTTGTTCTACCACCAACCGGGATCGGTTAGAAGAGCTGAGCGGTGGTGGGGTGCTCCGTGCTGCCGCCCAAGCTTTCTGAAGGCTGTCATCTGCTTCCTGCTCGGCCTGGAACTGTTCCCTTGATGCTGGAGACATCAGTTCTTCCTTGGCCTGTGGACTTGGTCCCTCTGGAAGCGATGCAGGTGTTGGGGCTGTTTCCGTTGACTGTGAACCGCTGTCCGCTGGTGCACTATGATGTAGTTCAGGCTGAGCCTCTTGGGTAGGGTTATCTGCTCCTTCTGCCAGTTCAGGCTCGCTAGTGCCCTCTGGCGTTGGAGTTGTAGACGGGTTTGCAAGCGCTGGACTCAGTGCTGGCAATGGTTCTGGTGCTGGTTGCGTTGCCAGTTCCGGTTCTGGGACTGGCTTTGGCTGGGTCTCTGGGACTGGCTCCATTACGGCTGTTGCAGTCGTTGGCAGGGGATCCGGTTCCACCAGCTTTGGCTGGGTCTCTGGTAACACAGACGGGGCCCTGGGAGACGGCTCAGGAACAGGGATGGGGGTGGAGGCTTGCTTAGCCTGGCTGCGGGTGACTATTCCCACTCTCTTGGCTAATTTCACATGGTTGGCCAAGTCTTCCCCCAGCAGCATGGGGATGGGATAGTTGTCATAGACTGCAAAAGTCCACATTCCTCTCCAGCCCTTGTACTGGACATGCAACTTGGCTGTAGGCAAGGTTACAGACTGACATGAAGGGTTGACTTGTCACTGGAGCTTCCGGGTTGATGAGTTTGGGGTCCGCTAGGGATGGGTGGATACTCGACACTTGTGCCCCAGTGTCCCGCCAAGCGATAACCTTCTTTCTGCCCACTCTCAAGGTTTCCATTCGCTCCGAGATGATGAGAGAGGCATCTGGGCCTGCGGATCGTTGGTGTGAGTGTGGTGTAATGAATTGTAATCGGTTGGGGTTCTTGGAGCAGTGGGCCTTTATATGTCCCAGTTCATTACATTTAAAACAGCGCCCTGCTAAGGTATCACCGGGGCGATGCTGGTTGGTGGAGACTGGTGTGCTGGGGTGAGAAGGCGTCTGGGGTTTCCCTTGGAATGTGGGTGGGGCCTTGGGTTGTCCCCGGCGGTAAGGTTTGGTTTCGGGTTGCCCCTTCTGATATTCGCTCCAACTGCTACTAGTTTTTTTCTTTTCTGCCACCTCCACCCATTTGGCTCCAATCTGCCCCGCCTCGGTTACGGTTTTGGGCTTCCCATCTAGGATGTACCTTTCTATTTCCTCAGGAACACCCTCTAAAAACGGCTCCATTTTAACTAGGAAAACCAGATCGTCCAGCGATTTAACATTTGCTCCTGATACCCAGGCATCACAATTTTTGTCAATGTGGTAGGCATGTCGGGTGGGTTCCACCTTAGGACTCTGAATCGCCGACGGGCATGCTCCTGTGTTAGCCCCATTCTGATTCTGGCCTTGTTTATAAAATGTTCATAACTCTTCATGTGTTCCTTAGGCATTTCAGCCGCCAACTGTGCTAAGGGTCCACTGAGCTGCGTCCTCAGCTCTACCATGTACTGGTCTGTAGTGATGCTGTACCCAAGGCAGGGCCTTTCAACATTTTCTAAGAAGGCCTCAGTATCATCGCCTGCCTTGTAGGTGGGGAATGTTCCGGGATGGGAAGTGGTACCTGGAGAGGGGTTGCTAGGATTGGCTGGTATATCCGGCCTAGCCCTTGCTAATTCCAGTTCATGCTTCCTCTCTTTTTCCCCTCTCCTCCATCTCTTTTTCTTTCAGCTCTTTCTTGAGTTTTTTTTAATTGAAGCAGTCTCTGATGTTTTTTTCATTTTCTTCTGCTTCTAGTCTGGCCAGTTCGAGTTTGTTAGCTACTTCTTTGGTAGTCATTTTCCTGTTTTCTTGTGCTGGGCCACACCCCTCTGCAGTTGACTGAAACTGGGATGTACTCGGCTCAGGCAACAGAGACTTCTAACTAGCTATCCCCGAGAGATAGAAAGAAAAAAGCAAACAATTCAGCTTGTTAATTCTTTTTGCCAGCTGTTTGCTCACTGCTTCACTCCTTCTCTTAACAAAGACCCTTGTTAAAAAAACTTAACCCCTCTGCCTTCAGGCAAGGAGAGAGAAGATATGCATCTACCTTCAGCTCTGCTTTCTAAGCAGCTAGAAAGGAGGAAAGAAAATCTTACTGGCTTTTGGTTTAAAATGATCCCACCGCTCTGCCACCATGTCAAGGCTGCTTCCCCACTCTGAACTTTTGGGTACAAATGTGGGGGCCTGCATGAAAACATCTAAGCTTAACTACCAGCTTAGCTCTGGTCCGCTGCCACCACTCCCAAAGCTAATTCCCTTCCCTGGGTAGCCTTGAGAGACTCTTCACCAATTCCCTGGTGACTACAGGTCCAAACCCCTTGGATCTTAAAACAAGGAGAAATTAACCATCCTCACTCCTGCCTCCCACCAAATCCTGGTGGATCAAGATGCAACCCGTTTGGATCTAAAAACAAGGAAAAATCAATCAGGTTCTTAAAAAGAAGGCTTTTAATTAAAGAAAAAGGTAAAAATCATCTCTGGAAAAGTCGGGATGGAAAATAACTTTACAGGATAATCAAACTTAAAGAGCTCAGAGGACCCCCCCGCCCCCACAGCCTTAGGTTCAAAGTACAGCAAACAGAGATAAACACTCTAGCAAAAGGTACATTTACAAGTTGAGAAAACAAAGATAAACTAACACGCCTTGCCTGGCTGTTTACTTACAAGTTTGAAATATGAGAGATTTGTTCAGAAAGATTTGGAGAACCTGGATCGATGTCTGGTCCCTCTTAGTCCCAAGAGCGAGCAACCCTCCAAACAAAGAGCACAAACAAAAGCCTTCCCCCCACCAAGATTTGAAAGTATTTTGTCCCCTAATTGGTCCTTTGGGTCAGATGTCAGCCAGGCTACCTGAGTTTCTGAACCCTTTACAGGGAAAAGGATTTGGGAGTCTCTGGCCGGGAGGGATTTTATAGTATTGTACACAGGAGGACTGTTACCCTTCCCTTTATAGTTATGACACGCCCCCCGCCCCCCCCAAATCACAGATAGTGTTGGACAGCCGGTTCCACACTGGCTGTAATTTTTTCCTGGAGCTCTAGGAGAAAACAGAGTTAATAAGACACATACATCTTTAGACATACTACTGATTATATAAAAACTAACAATATGTTTCACTTTCCAAGAACAATGTTTAACCAGTTGATTCTGGGAAACTTTCCCGGGAAAGTGCATCAGCCACTTTGTTAGAAGCTCCTGAAATGTGTTGTATTTCAAAATCGAAATCTTGGAGAGCTAAACTCCACCGAAGAAGTTTTTTGTTATTCCCCTTGGCGGTATGAAGCCACGGTAGCGCAACATGGTCTGTTTGTCGTTGGAAACGCCATCCCCAAACTTATGGGCGTAGCTTTTCCAGCGCGTACACAATGGCGTAGCATTCCTTTTCGCTGATTGACCAGTGGCTTTCCCTCTCAGACAGTTTCTTGCTGAGAAACACGACAGGATGGAATTCTTGATCCGGTCCTTCCCGCATTAAAACTGCTCCCACGCCCCGCTCGGACGCATCTGTGGTTACTAGGAACGGTTTGTCAAAGTCTGGGGCCCTTAGCACAAGGTCAGACATGAGTGTCGCCTTAAACTGGTTAAAAGGCCTTTTGACACTCATCAGTCCACTGAACTGCATTTGGCTGTTTCTTTCTGGTTAGGTCTGTCAGCGGGGCGGCGATTCGGCTGTAGTGTGGTACAAATCGCCTATAATATCCGGCCAAGTCTAGGAAGGATTGGACCTGTTTCTTTGACTTTGGAACCGGCCACTTGTGGATCGCATCCACTTTGGCCTGTAGGGGATTTACTGTTCCTTCACCCACCTGGTGCCCCAGGTAAGTCACTCTGTTTTGGCCTATTTGACACTTTTTAGCCTTACCAGTTAGTCCTGCCTGCCGGATGCGCTCGAAGATTTTTTCCAGGTGCTCCAGGTGTTCTGTCCATGACTCCAAACAAATGGCCACATCATCGAGGTAGGCAACTGCAGAGTCTCCCAATCCCGCTAGGAGACCACCTACAAGTCTTTGGAAGATGGCGGGTGCATTTCGCAACCCAAAAGGGAGTACATTGAATTCATACACTCCTGCCTTGGTGACGAAGGCTGACCTTTCCTTAGCAGCAAGTTTCAGAGTGGGCTGTAGTCCACGAAAGCTTATGCTCTAATAAATTTGTTAGTCTCTAAGATGCCACAAGTACTCCTGTTCTTCTTTTTCCTTAGCGGGTTCATCTAGTGGTCCTTGCCAGTACCCTTTGCTTAAGTCTAAAGTAGAGATGAATTGGGCATGTCCCAATTTCTCCAATAGCTCATCTGTGCATGGCATTGGATAGTTGTCAGGACGAGTTACAGCATTTAGCTTACGGTAGTCCACACAAAAGCGTATTTCCCCCACCTGGTTTGAGAACTAGAACCACTGGAGAAGCCCATGCACTGTTAGAGGGGAGGATTACACCCATCTCTAGCATACCCTAGATCTCCCTTTGTATAGCAGTTCGGGCATGAAGTGGTAGGGTGGGGTTCTAATTGGGTGTCAATGGAGTGGTATGCCCATTCGGTCCGTCCTGGGGTGGCTGAGAATATTGGCGCAAAGCTAGTGCACAGCTCCTTGATCTTCTGTCGCTGCAGACGTCCAAGGGTCGCGGAGAGGTTCACCTCTTCCACGCCACCGTCACTTTTTCCTTCGTAGTAGACACCTTCAGGCCACTCCGCGTCATCTGTTTCCTGGGCTGTAAACTGGCAAACGTTTAATTCTCTGGACTAAAAGCGCTTAAGAGACTTAACATGGTATACCTTAGGCTTTATGTTGGAGGTGGGGGAGGCTATGAGATAGTGAACAGCTTCTAGGCGCTCCTGGACCGTGCATGGTCCTTCCCCCGACGCTTCCATTTTATGGGCCCGGAGCGCCTTTAAGACCATGACTTGGTCTCCTACTTTGAAGGAGCGTTCTCTGGAACGTTTATCATACCAGGCCTTTTGCTCTTCCTGAGCATCCTTTAGGTTTTCTTTAGCAAGGGCTAAAGAGTGTCGGAGGTGCTTTGTAGGTTGCTTACGAAGTCTAGCATGTTAGCTCCTGGAGAAGGCGTAAACCCCTCCCATTGCTGCTTCACCAACTGTAATGGCCCCTTAACCTCGCGGCCATAGACAAGTTCAAAAGTTGAAAACCCTAAACTGGGATGTGGTGCAGCCCTGTAGGCAAAAAGCAACTGCTGCAATACTAGGTCCCAATCATTGGCGTGTTCATTTACGAATTTAGGTATCATGGCCCCCAAAGTTCCAGTAAACCTCTCCACCAGGCTATTGGTTTTTTGGTGGTAAGGGGTGGCAACCAAGTGATTCACCCCATGAGCTTCCCACAGGTTTTTCATGGTCCCTGCCAGGAAATTAGTTCCCGAATCGGTAAGGATGTCGGAGGGCCAACCTACCCTGGCAAAAATGTCTGCTAATGCCTGGCACACACTTTTAGCCCTGGTGTTACTTAAGGGTATTGCTTCCGGCCATCGGGTAGCAAAATCCATGAAAGTCAGAATGTACTGCTTTCCTCTGGGTGTCTTCTTTGGGAAAGGACCCAGAATATCCACAGCTAGTCGCTGAAATGGGACCTCAATTATGGGGAGTGGCTGGAGAGGGGCTTTGACCTGGTCTTGGGGCTTTCCCACTCGTTGGCACACCTCACAAGCCCAGATATAATTAGCAACGTCCTTGCCCATTCCCTCCCAGGGGCAAGACTTCCCCAACCGGTCTTTGGCTCTGTTCACCCGGGAATGGCCACTGGGATGAGCATGGGCTAAGCTCAAGAGCTTTACCCGTTACTTAGTGGGAATTACCAACTGTCTTTGAGGATGCCAGTCTTCCTGGTGCCCACCAGAAAGAGTCTCCTTGTATAAAAGTCCTTGTTCTACCACCAACCGGGATCGGTTAGAAGAGCTGAGCGGTGGTGGGGTGCTCCGTGCTGCCGCCCAAGCTTTCTGAAGGCTGTCATCTGCTTCCTGCTCGGCCTGGAACTGTTCCCTTGATGCTGGAGACATCAGTTCTTCCTTGGCCTGTGGACTTGGTCCCTCTGGAAGCGATGCAGGTGTTGGGGCTGTTTCCGTTGACTGTGAACCGCTGTCCGCTGGTGCACTATGATGTAGTTCAGGCTGAGCCTCTTGGGTAGGGTTATCTGCTCCTTCTGCCAGTTCAGGCTCGCTAGTGCCCTCTGGCGTTGGAGTTGTAGACGGGTTTGCAAGCGCTGGACTCAGTGCTGGCAATGGTTCTGGTGCTGGTTGCGTTGCCAGTTCCGGTTCTGGGACTGGCTTTGGCTGGGTCTCTGGGACTGGCTCCATTACGGCTGTTGCAGTCGTTGGCAGGGGATCCGGTTCCACCAGCTTTGGCTGGGTCTCTGGTAACACAGACGGGGCCCTGGGAGACGGCTCAGGAACAGGGATGGGGGTGGAGGCTTGCTTAGCCTGGCTGCGGGTGACTATTCCCACTCTCTTGGCTAATTTCACATGGTTGGCCAAGTCTTCCCCCAGCAGCATGGGGATGGGATAGTTGTCATAGACTGCAAAAGTCCACATTCCTCTCCAGCCCTTGTACTGGACATGCAACTTGGCTGTAGGCAAGGTTACAGACTGACATGAAGGGTTGACTTGTCACTGGAGCTTCCGGGTTGATGAGTTTGGGGTCCGCTAGGGATGGGTGGATACTCGACACTTGTGCCCCAGTGTCCCGCCAAGCGATAACCTTCTTTCTGCCCACTCTCAAGGTTTCCATTCGCTCCGAGATGATGAGAGAGGCATCTGGGCCTGCGGATCGTTGGTGTGAGTGTGGTGTAATGAATTGTAATCGGTTGGGGTTCTTGGAGCAGTGGGCCTTTATATGTCCCAGTTCATTACATTTAAAACAGCGCCCTGCTAAGGTATCACCGGGGCGATGCTGGTTGGTGGAGACTGGTGTGCTGGGGTGAGAAGGCGTCTGGGGTTTCCCTTGGAATGTGGGTGGGGCCTTGGGTTGTCCCCGGCGGTAAGGTTTGGTTTCGGGTTGCCCCTTCTGATATTCGCTCCAACTGCTACTAGTTTTTTTCTTTTCTGCCACCTCCACCCATTTGGCTCCAATCTGCCCCGCCTCGGTTACGGTTTTGGGCTTCCCATCTAGGATGTACCTTTCTATTTCCTCAGGAACACCCTCTAAAAACGGCTCCATTTTAACTAGGAAAACCAGATCGTCCAGCGATTTAACATTTGCTCCTGATACCCAGGCATCACAATTTTTGTCAATGTGGTAGGCATGTCGGGTGGGTTCCACCTTAGGACTCTGAATCGCCGACGGGCATGCTCCTGTGTTAGCCCCATTCTGATTCTGGCCTTGTTTATAAAATGTTCATAACTCTTCATGTGTTCCTTAGGCATTTCAGCCGCCAACTGTGCTAAGGGTCCACTGAGCTGCGTCCTCAGCTCTACCATGTACTGGTCTGTAGTGATGCTGTACCCAAGGCAGGGCCTTTCAACATTTTCTAAGAAGGCCTCAGTATCATCGCCTGCCTTGTAGGTGGGGAATGTTCCGGGATGGGAAGTGGTACCTGGAGAGGGGTTGCTAGGATTGGCTGGTATATCCGGCCTAGCCCTTGCTAATTCCAGTTCATGCTTCCTCTCTTTTTCCCCTCTCCTCCATCTCTTTTTCTTTCAGCTCTTTCTTGAGTTTTTTTTAATTGAAGCAGTCTCTGATGTTTTTTTCATTTTCTTCTGC